>NW_016909159.1:352249-383411 GCF_001483705.2 Eufriesea mexicana | reverse complement strand
AATAAAACTATCACATTAAATAATGTAAACAGCAAGTCTTTAAATGAAATACTATTTTTTATTATTATTATTATTATTAATGAATATTTTAATATTTTAATAACTTTAGGAAATAAAAAGATTGAAATTACATTGATTTTCGAATTTGGATTTAAATATTTCATCTTTCGAAATTTTGTTAATCAATTCGTCTTATGCATACAGTAAAATAGCCTTGAAAGGAATGTTTCTATATTAATAATACGCTTTCAATAAAATACATCGCAGTTCATCATATTTATTAAGTATAAATTTAAGACAAGTGTAATACAATTTTTCACCATCAATGTACTATTTACTCATCACTTTCAAGCGTCCGTTATCTCTTTAAAAAAATAATGCCCCTGTCGATACTGCGAAATACATTTCAATTCACTAAACAATACGTTGAAGAAACTTCAACAAATAATATTGTAATTCATACATTTTTTTATCGATACTAGCACAAAAAGTAGAAAATTTCTTCTATAGTACAAACTACTAATTAAATAAAGATAAAATTCTAAAGGTATTTTGATTTCATCAATTTAAGAAAACATATAAAAATTTATGAAATGTTATATTGACATTGCAATAGATAGATAAATATATAAAGACAGCAATGGTTACGAAGAAATTTATACAAAAATAATTGCTGTCCATTATTGTATAAATTAAAGTTAAAAATGTTAACTTTGGAAGAATAAAGAACTCGCAATATTAATTGTTTTGAATTTAATTAAAAAATCTGTGGTTAATTTAAGCCCAAATTAATTTTAATTAACGTGATATATATATATAAAAAGAATTAATGAAAATTTTCATAATTGCTATTTGAATATTCACATTATTTACTTTTGTTGATTTTTTTTAAAATAAAGCTATGGATTTAACAAATTTTTAAAAATTAAACTATATGCTATAGTTTTATCATTTATCAAAATATAAATATTGGAAAAATATTCAATTTTCGATATATAGTGATTCCAAAATTTATACTATTTATAATTTTCAAAATATTTATTAATAAAAATGTCAAGAGTTATTATTAAAATTCTTTTATTTATTACTATTTACATTAATAATGTCAATTTTACATATTAATTAAAATAATTAGTTTCTATATAATTAAAAATGCAAGTATTATTTTGATCCGTATTTTTATATGATTTTATGGAATTCTATAAAAAGAGAACTTTTATAAAAAAAAGTTAGGATTTAATGCCAAAATTTTGGATGTCATGGGAAGCATCGATCAATGCCAAAAATTCGAAAGTAGCCCAGCGAATGTGTATTGAATTGATTCACTTATATTTATCCTATGTATTCATATTTCATTTAATTTTTATAATCAAATGTTCAGAAAAAGACATTATTAAAAATAAGATTACAATGTTATCAGTTAAAACGTATTAAATGAAAATAAAATTGCAACTACCTGCATTTTCCTGTTTCATATTTTTCAATGATTTTTTACATGTTTGTAAAAGTAGCAAAGAAGTACAAAGGCAGTGTTTGCAGACATAGTATTTCTTCTAAATTGTCTCGAGAATAGAGCTACGAGTAAAACAATTCCATTTCGTATCTTTAATTTCTTTTTGCACGAGAAACTAAGCTAATCTCTGAGTGTACCATTATTACGACCACACCCTGTACAAATATTATATTCCAACAAAGGATATTGTAGAAAAGAAAACCATAAAACTTTTCTCAACGCCTAACAATCATCGAGTGTCAAGTACGAAGAATAAAAGACGCACGACGCATTTGTTATCCCAGTTCGATCGGCGCGCCGATCGAGAATAAAAGGACGTGGGCACTCGCGAAAACACGATGAAAAGGTGGCGAGGGTAAGTGGAATGAGCGGCAGAGCGCGCACGTGAAGAGGAAGGGAATGGAAGAGGACGCGAATGGAAGTCAGTAGGAACGAAAGAGAAAGATGGCAGGGCAGATAGTACGCAGGCAAAGGTAGACGAGATAGAGGCGGAAAGCGATGTTAACATAAGATCGAAAGAGAACCAGAAGAGTCTGCCTCTGGGTATATTCTCCGTCTCCCTAATTGGATTGCATTCCAAGCAGTAGCGAGTAATGGACCAATTACAGTAGCTGATGGCAAGAGCAACCTATATGGCTCCCGAGATATCATTACTTCGCTGGATTAGAGAAACTCATACGGGGGTTTCCGCTCTGATAAATAAAAACTCTGGCCGATCTTTTACCACTCGCGCCTCGCGTTACCGCTCCGTGTACCGGTTTCCTGCGTTTTCCGATCACTACCAGCCTTACACCGACTGGGATAACTGCGGATAAAATAAAGATAAACTCCCTAAAGAGACTCGCTACGCGTCGATTCTCAGGGGGATCAATTTACCTTTTTCTTTTCCCTTGCATGCATTTTAACTTAACTGTATTTTGAGGCGTGTATTTTGAATGTCATATATTTGTAATTTGTGGTGCAACTTAATACATTATTATTGGTAACGTTATGTTTTTATTGTGAATCTAGATAAAAGTATTTACAGATTCTTATGTTATATGAGTGATTTTCTTAGTTTAAGATATGTATTATTATAGGTTATTCGTTAAAAGAGATTTTTTGATCGAATATTGCGATTGTTGTGACACAATTAATTGTGCTTTTGTTTTTCAAATATTTTAGCTAAATTGTACTTTGAGAAGTACATTATAAATATTGAATATACGTCATTTATGACGTAGTTATACATATTATTGTTCGTGACGTTATATTTTTTTTGTGAATCAAGATAAGTGTACTTGATGTTCATATGTACATATATTACATATGTGATTTCTTTAGCTTGAGATATTAACAATTTTTTTTTACAGGTTATTCGTCAAAAGAGATTTTTTTAATTGAATATTGCGATTACAATGCTTTAATTAATTTTATTTTTGTGTTATAATTAACTGTATACTTTTTTATATACATATTACGTTTACGATGTCTTCATGCTGGTTACTGAATATGATTTTTGTATTTTTATCTTTGTAACACAAGTAATTACTAATGAATATAAAATTTGTGCAAAATTATAATACCTGTGGAGAAAGTGAAATATGAGTAAAAGATATATAAATATATATTATTAATTGTAATTAAATTTACAAGAATTTTATGGATACTAATTTTTATTCGTATTTTGATCTGGTTTTACTTTATTTTTAGCATTGCAACGAGATAAAAAGGCAATTACTCCTTTTTATCGAATTAAGTGATTTGAGATTGAATGGGTTAACTACAGATGGAATAAAGTCCCTAAAGAGGTTTGCTCAGCGTCGATTCCCAAGAGGATCGATTTATTTTTTTTTATTTTATAAATTTTAAGCTTACTGTGCTTTAGAACGTCTATGTTTAATATCGACTATTTGTCATTTAACGAGCAATTATTATTTCTAATTATTTGGACTTTTTGGTCTAATTTGCGAATTATATATAAATGTTAAAGTAAATGTTATAATTAATGATAAATTAATGATGCATTGTTTCCTTAGGAAATCGATAGATTATATACTTTAATTATTATTAAAGCCTTCACTGTGTTTTAATTTTTAATATGTATTCCAAAATATATTTATATATTTATATATATTATATATGTCGGTGATAAACATTTGCATAATATTTGTTATTTATAATTCCGAATAAAGTAAACATGACTCCGTTGAAATTGTAAGATCAATATTAATTAAAATAAATTCGTATATAGGTTTTGTATAGGAAATTAATCCGTCAAATAAATTTTATTTTACTTAATCATGATTTCATTAAGAACGACTCTTTCGTGAAAACTTAAACACAGTTTTATTTTCTCTCTCTCTCTCTCTCTCTCTCTCTCTCCCCCTCTCTCTCTCTCCCCCTCTCCCCCTCTTTCCACTTGATTTAGTGCAATATCGTACGATAATATATAAAGATTATATATAAAATGTAAAGTTTGTCGACAGGTTGGACTTCTGAAAAAGAGACTAGTAGTCCTTGCCAACCGGAAGTATTGCCATGACCTGGTCAAAGTTTTCACAAAGTTTTTGACTGCATTCCAATTACCTTGGTTTATTTTTTCTTTTTTTTTTTTTATTATAGGTACGGATATATTTTGATAGTACTTGTGTTATCATTATTATATTATTATTGTTATATTTGCTACATTTACTATATTATTTATACAAATATTACTGTTTTTGTTATTATCTCTATACTTTATATATTTGTATTATTATTATACTGCATTTTGCTATCATTGTTACTATATTTATTTGTTTAATTTTTTTTTTGAACAAGACAGACATTTTTGTGAAAGTTCACAGATGATTCTTGAACAAATGACAAATAAAAAGGTAACAGAATAAGTATAGTAAAATACTCAAGCCTCTCTTCTCAACAGTCATGTCAGTCCAACTGTTAGAATAAAGTGTTTTTCGTGCTATCGATGGAAACTAACCACATTTTTACACTTTTCTAATACCTCATCCACTGATTAATTCTCTATCCTCGATTAATCTCCTTAATATGGTATGTACGAGTTCATATTTCCCGAAAATTACATTAGCATCGAAATTAAACATTTTTCTTTTTTTCTTTTTAGTAAAGTCAGCTTACACGAATTATTTATCTCTTCTTCCACTTGGTACAATTATCTTGCAATGTCACTAGGTCATCAACGTGAATTAACTTGCTGTATTTTACTAAATATTCTGTGTAACTGGGAAAAGGACATTGTCCAGGCAGTATATATATGCAATACAAGAATATTTATCTTTTTCAGTAAGAGTAACTTGTTCGGAACTTACCTTGATGTGAGTCATACGATGATAATAGAGATTGGAGGAGGCCGTAAACTTCTTACCGCAAACAAGACACTGATGAGGTTTTTCACCGCTGTGGATTCGTTTATGCGTATTCAACGAACTCGACGTTGAGAAACCCTTGTTGCACACCATACAAACATGCGGTTTCTCTCCTTCAATTTAACAACAAAATTAAATTACTTGACTGATAATCAATTGCTCAAGTTGGAAGAGATATATGTGAACATTTTTAATTTTGTCTGTTTCAATTATGCGATTTCCTTTTCTCTTTAACTTCATACATTTGCATATATTATTTTGATGGATGTTACGATATTTGTATTTTTATTTATATAAAAATTCTACTGAACAAAAATATTGTAAGCAATATCTTTCTATTCCAATTACCTTGGTTTATTTTTTCTTTTTTTTTTTTTATTATAGGTACGGATATATTTTGATAGTACTTGTGTTATCATTATTATATTATTATTGTTATATTTGCTACATTTACTATATTATTTATACAAATATTACTGTTTTTGTTATTATCTCTATACTTTATATATTTGTATTATTATTATACTGCATTTTGCTATCATTGTTACTATATTTATTTGTTTAATTTTTTTTTTGAACAAGACAGACATTTTTGTGAAAGTTCACAGATGATTCTTGAACAAATGACAAATAAAAAGGTAACAGAATAAGTATAGTAAAATACTCAAGCCTCTCTTCTCAACAGTCATGTCAGTCCAACTGTTAGAATAAAGTGTTTTTCGTGCTATCGATGGAAACTAACCACATTTTTACACTTTTCTAATACCTCATCCACTGATTAATTCTCTATCCTCGATTAATCTCCTTAATATGGTATGTACGAGTTCATATTTCCCGAAAATTACATTAGCATCGAAATTAAACATTTTTCTTTTTTTCTTTTTAGTAAAGTCAGCTTACACGAATTATTTATCTCTTCTTCCACTTGGTACAATTATCTTGCAATGTCACTAGGTCATCAACGTGAATTAACTTGCTGTATTTTACTAAATATTCTGTGTAACTGGGAAAAGGACATTGTCCAGGCAGTATATATATGCAATACAAGAATATTTATCTTTTTCAGTAAGAGTAACTTGTTCGGAACTTACCTTGATGTGAGTCATACGATGATAATAGAGATTGGAGGAGGCCGTAAACTTCTTACCGCAAACAAGACACTGATGAGGTTTTTCACCGCTGTGGATTCGTTTATGCGTATTCAACGAACTCGACGTTGAGAAACCCTTGTTGCACACCATACAAACATGCGGTTTCTCTCCTTCAATTTAACAACAAAATTAAATTACTTGACTGATAATCAATTGCTCAAGTTGGAAGAGATATATGTGAACATTTTTAATTTTGTCTGTTTCAATTATGCGATTTCCTTTTCTCTTTAACTTCATACATTTGCATATATTATTTTGATGGATGTTACGATATTTGTATTTTTATTTATATAAAAATTCTACTGAACAAAAATATTGTAAGCAATATCTTTCTTTTTTTGTAAAAGAGCAATTGTAATTTTATTCATATTTTATTATTATATCACTATCATTGTTCTATGAAATAATAATTATAATTCTATTAATATTTTATTATTCAATTATTTTTATTATTCTATAAGATAATTTTAATTTTGTTGATATTCCACAATATCAATTTTAAATATTAATTTTAGAATGTACTAATAAATAATTCTATACTATTAAATATATTTAATACTATAATATTAAATTATATATTTTCAATAAAAATGTAACAGTTCAAAGGAGACCAAAATATGAACAATTGGAATATTGTATTTACTAGTATTCTCTAGTTAATATGACAATTATATAAAAGTAAAAGAGGGTTGTTAAAATAATGATATGTAACACCTAAATTAGAATATTAATTTAAAGGCCTGTTAATTAATATATGTAGTTTAATTAAATTATATTTAAGTTATTATAAGTAAAAAGCAACCTATTCATAAAAATCAATTTTCACAAATTACAGAGCCAAATTATTTCATAGAAACAAAAATTAAAAATAATATTTATCTTCAAATGAATATTTTCAAGTACCAGTTAAAATTGATCTTGATGTAATCAAAAACTTATTTAAATTGCACCTTACCTCTATAAATTATATATTTATAAATTCGTATAATTATTACTAACTATTTGCAAAATTTATCTTCATTTTAAATTCTTCTATTTACTCTTTCCATGCGAATAATATTAAATAAAATGATAATTATTCGTTCAAAAACCACCTATTATTACATTACATTTCACTCACCTGTATGCGTTCTCATATGTCGCTTCAGAAGGGATGGTCTATCAAAGGACTTCCCACAGACCTCACACGGCAACAGAACCCGCTCCCCTCTTTTAATTGTCGTTAAAATGCTGCAGTCTAAATGATCTCCTGTCAAGGATAATGTCGATGACGAAGACTCTTCAGACGTGGATTCGTATTCGTCTACCTCGTAATATGAATGTGAGATCGTTGATGACGAATGATGCGAGAGCAACGCCATGGATAGATCTAATGGGGATTCTTAAGTACAAAATCTGGTTATTAAATATTATCTTTCTGTTTTTAAAACATATTTCTAAAAGTTTGATTACTGAATATTATCTTCCAGATTTTACTACATACATATTTGCAATAACTTGATTGCTAAATATTATTTTTTAGATTTTATTATGCCAAATATTAAAATTCAAAAATGTACTCAAATTTTCAACAAAATTAATTTATATTGTAAGAAACCCTTATGCAAAAATCAACTTAATATTAACAATACGTTTTTGCAAATATGTCCGAAATTAAAGTCGATCGACAGATATATCTGCAGAAAAGATTATTCAGAATGATACTCTTGACAATATATTTTGAGGTTATTAAAATTCACGAGAAAGTACTTTCCGACAAGTTGACCGCGCAATATTCAAAAACCGAGGCTGTTGGTAAGTAAGGCTGCGATAATTACAGTAGATGTGTTTCCTGATGAACTGGCGTTTTGATGAATTCAAGAAAAAGGAAGATAATAGAAGATATAAAAGACGGAGAGAGAGAGAAAGTATCACATGCGAAGTCAATTCGTCACAAACGTATCCACTATAATCCTAACCTAATGCGTTAAAAGTATTCGGGGAAAGTTCAAAGTTTTAATTCCCTTTATTTTAGGTTCGGAACTTTATAGATGGCGCACTTATTTATGCGTAACAAACAGCGGTAAATATTTACGAGAAAGTACACCTCGCCGATTTCAATGATCTTGAAATATGTTGTTAAGGACATGATTCTGAGCAACTTTTCCTTATACGTGTTACCGTCGCACGGCTTTAGTTTCGGAGATACAGACAAAAATATTTTTGAAGTTTAAGATAGGTTTAAAGTAAACCTACGTTATATTTAGGTAAGATTTAGGTTATGTTAATTTATGGAATAAGTAAAAAGTATCGATATGGCAACGCTACTTAAATACTGTATTCGTAAATACATCTAATGCGACGGAGAGTGGAAACCTTGTTAGTCTAATTATTACTAGATATATATAACGTCGCATTTAAAAATAAATTAAATAGATAAAATCAGAAATAATCAAACCTAATTTCTGAAAGTAATTCCCGGAACAATGAATAACATAACTAATTAGTTTTAATTCCTAGGTTAGGTTTGGTTATCTTTTATTTCGTCGCCAAGTGCGATGTTATACACATATGTATAGTTCCTAACCTCTCTTCTCAAAATTTAATTTTGCGTACATTTCAGTACTGTACATTACACTTACAGTTCTACCTTTGTTTATATATGCAGGAATCGTCTGTTGTACACTGTTATGGACTCATCAATTAGCAACAGTTTTCCACGAATATCTCGGAAACTAATGTCGAGCGATGGTAAATTGCATAAGGAAAAGTTGTTCAGAACGATGTCCTTAACAACATACTTCAAGGTCGAGGAAATCGGTGAGGTGTATTCTATTGTAAACATTTACCCAAACAGCTTTTACCCCTATCTTACACTAACCCTGTCTGGTATCGCGACTGTACTTTATCCGATACACGTAATAATATCCATTTTCTCCGTTTCTTTCAAGGCCAGATCTCCTAGCAAAATATCCCCGGCCGCGACTGCAGTCATCCCCCTCACGGTCCCTCCGCCCCTCCCTGGTTTATCCGGCGGACCTCCTCCCCAGTCGGCGGAGCCCTCCTGTTCGGAATTGAAGGTTCGCCGGCATTGTACTGTCCTTTATGTCCCCGGTAAGCGCGGGGGTCCACGCATTTGAATCATGAGCGAGCGAACGAGCCACCTTGTGATCCAGCCGACAAAAATACCGGCGCATATTTGCATTTCAGATTTGTTAGCCGAGTTTCGTTCCTTCTTTTTCGATTGGGCCGCGATTGCGCCGATTAACGCGATTGCACCCGGTCAAGATTTCAATCGCTGAACTCACGGGGCTGGCCGCTCTCTTTTCTGCGCCGTCGAGTACTTCGAGCAGATACTTTTTTAACGTACAGGGTGATTCACCTGGCACTACTATCTCGATCTGCGCCGCTGTTATTATTCGCGGGGAAAAATGATCAAGCGAAAGTCGAATGTTTTTGAGAGAGGTACGTTCCGACGCTGTTGGTCCTTTGCACTCGACAGGGGCGACTCTTGGTCACTCCTTAAGTGAGCTTTTAAATATTTCATAGTCGATATTAATTTTAGAATAGCGTAATGATGGAATACTGGGAAAAAATGGCCCCGTTAATTTGTATAAAATTTCTTTGTATTATCGTCGAAAATATCGACTTCGTGACAGGAAAATGTGAGATTGATACTTCCCTATATCGAAAAAGTCTTCGAGTTCAAAGGGTTAATAGTGGGATTATCGAATGCAAATGAGTATTTTTGGAATCTTTTGTTTGCTTATGGGATTAGTGTTGTATCGATAAGTGGGTTATTGGTGATGTGAATTTATGTCTGGTAATATTTAGATTTAGAAATTAGGGATATTTTTATCTAGTGAACTAAGGAGTTTGACTTTCCAGAATCCTTGTTTTTGAAGTTATCGAAAATATACTGTTGTTTTTGGTAGTAACTTTAATTTTATCTTTTATGTAGGTGGGAATGTAATAATCTATAGTTAGTTATTATCATATATCAGTTTAGTTATTATGTACGTATATTATGTTTGAATATACATTAGAATTAACTCTAGGATTCATTTTTCTGCAGGTGGATTTTCTTCAAGGGCATTTCAACGTCAATTTTATTTTTTTTAAATTGAATTCAAATATTGTATTGTAAAATTCGATTATTGTAATGCCACTGTATGAACTCCTAGTTCATAGTTATTCATATAAAGGGTGCCCCTTAATTCACGCAAGATTTGAATTTTGCGCCATTTGTGTGGTAAAGTGTAGCCGACGAAAAGAGAAGACAGCGTGACAGCTGACAGTTCAGGGTTATTAAAAATAGAGTGCTACATAAAAGAACAACGCGTTTTCATTGCTGAACGATATTTATAATTTTTAATTAAAAACCTGTGTTTTCTATTAAAATTACTTCTTGCGTGAATTTTGGGACACCCAATATGAAAATATTCGAACGTTTATATCTGCTACGTATGTGAATAATATATAAAAATTAAATCAAAGTGTTTAAAACAATATTGTTCATATAGCAAGGAAAATGTCTCAAAATTATATCAATAAAATTAGAAAATAATTCAACAATATATGAATATATGGACCATGGTGGCGCTAGTGTGTTACCTAATGGACAATTATCTTAGGGTTCCCCTAGACAAGAAAAAATGGACGAATATTAAATTAAAATTTTTATTTTCGAATTTATTTTTCAGTGTAGCACTTTCTTTATTTCAATACGTATTTTTCAATATATTTTACGTCAAGTCAAATTAAAATAAAATATGATGACCTTAAAATGGCCTTGAATACATATTTATCTGAGCAAAAATCAAGATCAATTTCATCAGGGATAGCTGCAATTTTCAGTAATTGCAAAAATGAAACGTTTGAACCCAGTCATTTTGATTGGTTTGGTAATTTCAATGTTAAGCAATTGGTAAGGGAATTGCAGTGCTTCAAATTTTCATCTTTCCTTGATGCAAAAATTTCACAAATATTATTGAAGCATGTGAATATATATATACTTAAATTTTGGCTTCAGAAGATTCTATAGTCTCTTCACGAAAAATTCTCTAAGAATTTATCGTTTTTAAAAAATACGATATTTCTTAAAATATAGAAGTAAAGAAAAGAATTTTTAATCCAGTACTTTGAACTTTTCATACTATATTATATTATATATTATATATAATTTTTAAACAAATTTACGATTCTTTATTTTTCATTTTTAGGTATTTATGGATTCTTTTGGTACACGACAATTCAACCCTACGTTTTACCTTAGAACTCGCTGACAAAGTTCGTATAAAAATCTACAGAACACCCTGTATATGCGTGTGTATGTAACTTGTATGCTTATGAGACTTTATGTCGACTTCTGTATTAATTATTGCAAATAATCTTGAGCGACTTACCATCTAAAATGGAGTCAATCGTGCATCTGTACAGAGCAGACCTCGAACACATGTCGTGTGGTATGAAGACGAAATCTTGTTCTGCCGTAGGAAGAAACCAAGCCACTAATTCCGTATCCGGTTGAACATCTTTTATTACTTCAAAGATTGGATCCCCTGTATCACACGGACGGGCAGGAAAAATTAAATGAACGTTATTAATTTGCATTAATGAAAAATAGGGTACAGAAGCTCCTTTAATTAGTTTTTGCCGAACGATCGGTAGTATTCGACAAACTATAATTACGTACAACGTTTCTCTTTTGCAAATGGAGTCACGGTGTGCAACCACATGAAGAGTTATAACAACTCTTCACTCTCAAGGAATTTTGGCAAACGAGCAGCCTTGAATTTA
The DNA here is from genome assembly GCF_001483705.2 of Eufriesea mexicana. Classification (NCBI taxonomy): domain Eukaryota; kingdom Metazoa; phylum Arthropoda; class Insecta; order Hymenoptera; family Apidae; genus Eufriesea; species Eufriesea mexicana. The sequence goes on along the minus strand of NW_016909159.1, from coordinate 371,601 downwards.
ATCTTTTAATTTCGTTCGTAATTACTGTTGCTTCTTTTAAATAAGTTCGACATTTTTCTTGGTAAATAATTTTATATTTTATACAGAGAGGTAATAGTTGGGGATCAAAGTGCTTTAATGTTCAAAATAAAATAATTAAAAATGAAATATTTTGAGGAACATGGTGAATTTTAATTTAGGTATAACTGCTACCTCCACAAAGATGTTTTTAAGTGTATCTATGTAATATATAACGAAATTTTGAAGTAATTGTATTTAATATAATATGTATACAACAACGATTATATTCCATACGAAAAATTTAATTATTACTTATGTTTTATGGAATTTTTATATCAAAAATTCCATTTAAAAAATTTCAGTGTTTTTAAGTATTTTTCTTTACAGTCTTTACTTGTAGTATTTGTACAATTAGATATGTTATAATACAAGTAGCATAATTTAGTATCTTTATTCATACTGTTTCTGGATAACTTTATTTATGAGATGTTATTTATTTAATATTTCCATTTGTATAATATCAGTATAATACAAATAGTGTTTCTCAGTATTTCTACTTAGATCTTTAAAATCTTTCTTTTATATATTTATTTCTATAATATTGGTATAATACAAATAGCATAAATTCACTGTTTTTACTTACATATATATTTCTTGTTATTTTTATTTATGTAATATTTATGAAATAAGGCATCTTTGCCAAAGACAACTTGTATTATTTCTTTTATATATTTATTTTTATAATATTGGTATAATACAAATAGCATAAATTCACTGTTTTTACTTACATATATATTTCTGGTTATTTTTATTTATGTAATATTTATGAAATAAGGCATCTTTGCCAAAGACTCAAGTTATATTATTTCTCTACTTGTATTATACAATAAACGATATACCAAATGAATTATTCGTATTACATTAAGCACCGAATAAGTCTAACGCTAATCTACAAGTACAAGGGGAGACTTAACCCTTTGCACTCGAGAGATGCCCTTCAATCGCCATTTCATGAAATTTCGAAGCTCGATATTAATTAGTATATCAAATTTAAAATAATGTAACAGTGAGCGAGGTATCGAAATTAAATAATTCTACGTGTCAATTATTATACGATTTCTTATTTACTGCTGAAGAAGTATCATCAGCTTTATAGCATAAAATTTGTCAACTCGTACCCTTCTTTAGCCAAAAAATCGTCGAGCGCAAAGGGTTAATTCAGATAATTAAACGATCAATGGTGTAACTAATTAAACGCCACCTTTGCTCCACGTGTTTCGCAAGACAGCCATGAAAAATTGTTGCAATACAGTGATATTCACGAAACCACGGATGTTTATTGACCGAAATGCAAGAAGCATATTAATTTGCAGAGCAGAGTTGTTAGTAATACCAATAATTTGCATGGAAAATTTGTCAGGACTGACGCGGATGCACCACTATCATTTGCTGGATCACGTTCATTCTCCTGATTTACTCTATCTTTTTTTAACGCATGCATTAACTTACCTTTCACTTTGGTACCAATTAAGTTTACTTGTTCGTCGTAAGACTGAACTATACGGAGGAATCTTATCCAATTGCACTGACGCTTGTTGAGGCTGTAATTTGAAAAGAAGACTTCATCGTAGCAGCCGTATTCGCGTCTGATCTGAAACAGATCGCAGTTATGAAGAACTTGCGTTAAAACATCGCGAAAAGAAAGAAAGAAGAACCATGAGGAATGTTTCGACTGTGATTGCTACCTTTGCATTAAAACATTTCGTACGATATTCTCGATTTTGTAACACTTAAGAAAATCAAGTTAACGTAATGACTGTTTTTATATAGTTTAATGAGGCTGAACGTATTTTGTCCTTTAATTTCCATAGTTGTAATAAAAGTAACGTAACAAAGTGAGTTGTCAAATGGGGAACATTATTAACTGATACGTAGCTTTTACGAATAATTTTATAATTAATTATCAGCTTACAATCTGAAGTTAAGTTTCTTATATTTTATGTATTCGTGAAACTGTGTTTAAATATTTTATGTCGGTGTAGATTTATGTTTCATGTTTAATTTACATTTTAATTTGCGATACTTTTGTTTAGATTGTATTTCAAATTGAATATAAATTAGAACAGTTATGAAGATATTGTGTCTTCATCAAAATTTTCATACTACTTTCCAGAAGGGAGTATCAAGATTTCTATTAATAATTTATGAAGATACTTATCATAATTTTGTCTTATTTTGGAGTTAGTTATGACAAACCAATGAGTTTTACAATTAGTAATTACAGTAATTACAATTAGTATTATTTATCAATATTAATTAATTAAGCGAATAAAAGAACTTTGACGTTTTAACATTATTTATAGCGATTTACAAATGACTATTGGAAATATCAAAATGTACAATTTGGTGTAAATTATTATCCTTATTTTCTGTTAATTAATTTATAAAGATACTTATCATAATTCTGTCTTATTTTGGAGTTAGTTATAACAAACCAATGAGTTTCGGTACTTACAATTAGTATTATTTATCAATATTAATTAATTGAACGAATAAAAGAACTTTAACGCACCTTTTTAACATTATTTATAGCAATTTGTAAATGACTATTGGAAATATCAAAATGTACAATTTGGTATTAATTATTATCCTTATTTTCTGTTAATGTTATATTATTAAATTACTGACATTTAGTTGTTACTATTCTAAAACGATTGCAAAAATTGTATATAAATATCAATTATAATAATAGAATATTTTTATGTTAATTTGACTACAATATTTATATTTTTAATACTAAATGCCACAAAATTATTGCACTGCCTCAATAATAATAGAATATTTTTATATTAATTTCACTACAATATTTATATTTTTAATACTAAATGTCACAAAATTATTGCACTGCCTCTTTATTTAAATCCATAATTAAACATAGATATAGTACAATTGTAAATTATCTATATAGAATTAATTTCTTTATTTGTAACTTGTATTCCTAAAGAATCAGGTGTCTTGAAGCATTTAAATATTTAAAATTACAATTAACATAATCTACTTTGCAGCTTTTCATTTATATTCTTTACTCAAAGTCTGTTTAATGTGCAAAGTATAATATACAATTTGTTTCATTGGATGGAGAAAAGAATTTCAAATTTGAACTTATAATTTGTGACATCGTTTGTATTGCTATTAATTAACTTTAAAATTAACTGAATTGTATTTCTATGACAAAAAGAAAGATATAAATATATATAATCTTAATGAATATTAATAAAATAATTCAACTTTATAAAGTTAAAATTAAAGGCTAAAAATTATTTACTTTTGTAACAAGCTTTTCTCTATTCTATAATATATTATTATTAAATTTTAAAGCGTGAACGTGTTTTAATGGCTAATTAATTTTGTCATTAACTATTGACTTATCAAAAGAAGTTTAGTTATCGTTTTTAATTCAGTTTAATAATCTTATATAATTATGACTAAAAGAACAAGGTCTATTTTTATTTATCCTTAAACTTAGTTATGCTCTTTTTAAATCTTAAATCAAAACTTTCGATTAAGTAGTAATTAAATAATTATTACGGGATGTAATAAATTTATATTAACTTTGAACATTATGTAATTATTTACGTTTTTATAGTTCGCAATATATCTGATCTCCGCCCATGAGATGCACTTATGTTTCATGATCTGCTCATTGTTAAACCCCACGGTGCAAGTCTTTAGTTCCACCTCGATTTCGCACGGCAAAGACGTCGATCTTTCAGTACAATAAAATGTAGAAGGAAACGATCGTTTAGAGTTATTATTCACATACCTCTACCTATTACATCCTATTATCTTACATGCATTTTCTTCTACACCATCGACGAACCAAGAATAAAGAGACGTAATGGAAATTTTGTTGCGCAGGTTTTTGTAATCGTTCTAAGTCCTAGCATAAGTCGATACCTATAGCATGGAAATCGTCAAATGTCTAAGCCTAAGCTGTATTCTTTCAACATCACTGACCAAGACAATTTACAATGCCAAAGAAACATCGAAACTTGGAAAAGATACTCACAAAAATCCTCATTAAACCTTTGCAGCCTGAATCACATTCGATCGATCCATCTAAGTTTCCTTCAGAAGCTGTTCATAATTTCTCTATATTCTCATATTTCTATAAGTAACTGGTCTAAAATGAGACCGAATACGTTCCCAAGAGACTAATCTTCGATGCAAAATAGTATACTCTGTGTCCAAAGACTGAAAGAAATGGAACAAGATAGAGTATCGAGTTCACCAGGACATAAGACTGCAAAGGATCAATGAACAAAATCAATGAGAAGAATGTGAATCATGAAAGATCGAATGAACGTTACGACTGGACCGTTACTTACATCATTGTCATCGAGAAGGGAGTAAAGGTCGATCTTGTCGAATCGAATGGAACCCTGAAAGGGGTAGATCAACGTCCCTGCCGGAATAAGCACGTTGGACCATACGGATATCCTGACGTCCGTAACTAAACTGCCTGAATCATTCTTGAAGAGGCCCTTGTAGTTGGATCGATCGTTCGCTAGTGCCAAGGAAAATTCTTTGGGTATCAGAACGCAGGTTTCCATAACAGAGGCCCCGCAAAGGGATGCTTTGGGAAAGTCACAGCTACCGTTGTCTCCACTGTAAACACTTTTCTGAACGGGCCACACAACTACAACGAAGATCCTCGATTTTCCTTTCGATCGAACGTTTATATATCATCAACGAACTGATGGAAACGTCGATGATTTACAACACACCCTGCTAGGAAACTTTGTCTTCGATTAGAGCAGTGATACCGGAACGACTAAAGGGTGGCGGAAGACAGGTTCCCGGATGGATTTATAAATGAACGAGAATAATTTTATACAGCGTGAGTTATCTCCGTTGGGTGTCACCACGAGACCGAAAACGCACTTGACTTCTTTGAGTTTGGTACAAGTACAAAGACACTTGTGTGGAGCGCACTCGAAACTGTCCCGTGTTCCCGGTCGAACGTCGTTTTCGTGTCAGCTCCCGACTTAGGTCTAGATGAGGAACACGATCTATCGGTATACCCTCCAGGAGGGAGGGGCGGGGGGAGGGGGGGAGATTGGACGAGCGGGCAAATTCGAAAATTGGAGCAAATCGAGCAAGTGCGGCGTGCGGGATCGCAAAGTGAAATTTCAGTTGCGAGCGGTGAGGGTCGTTCGTCCTCCAAGGTGCAAGGGCCTCGGCTGACTGGATAGGATTAACCGACTGATCTTGACCTTGCGACGGGTTACCAGCATTTGCTACCGAATGGGTAGCCCTTCCCCTTCTTTACCTCTTTTCCCACTCACAGTACATGGCCCGCTGCAGACTTTTTCAGTGGCGTAGTCCCCTCCCGACATCCTCCATATCGCTCGTAATCCTTTCCACCGATTTTCTCTGATCGTTTAATTATACCACTTTTCCGCTTTTAATATTAACTATATCCATTTCTCAGAAGGCCAGGTTGCAACGGCTCGTGTTTTACGTAAGAAAGAAGTAAAAGGAAGGCTCGTCGGGGATAGAGTAGCCAAACGGTGTACGCCAATGGATCTCTTTGCCCCACTATGTTCATCCTGTGGCGAGTGCACTTGGTGTATAGAACGAGTATCGGCTGCTTCACCATTACAAGGAAGCCGGCTCGTCGTCCTCGTCGTCGTCATCGTCGTCTTCTTCACCCTTCTACCGTCGCTGCAGCACCGTAAAGAGAGAACCCACGTGGGCGATTGGGCACCTGTCGCTCCCTGTGCCCTTTCCTTCTCTTTCTCGCTAACCACCCATTCGTGTCCATCCTCCTCTAGTTCCCTACCATCTTCCCGCTTCCACGCCCTACCATATCCTTTTATCCGCCGCTCTCCTGCTCCTCGCCATTTCTTCCACCTAACAGCCTTCTGGACTCTCTTATTTCTTTCTTTCGTCGCGTTTCCTCGGGCCTGCACCGGCGATCTTCTGCCAACCAGCCGAGGCTGCCTCCCTGATTCCACGCCGTTCTCTCTCGCTTCAACCACCATACTCTGCCTTCTGCTTTCCGTCCACCGTCTCTCCTTCTTCCTCGTTCCTCAGGCTCGTCTTCCACCTTTGCTTCGTCGCTCGCCGCCTCTCTGATCTCTTTCTCTCGCCCTCTTCGCCTTCGCCGCTCGCTCTACCCGTCACCTGAAAACCTCTCCTTTTATTCATTCGTTACGACCGAACGCTGGAACACCAAGGAATAAAGTTACGAAATCGATCGGGGATCGACTCGTACGTTTTTCCTTCGCGATTACCAGCTTTTTTCCATCATCCACTGCTTTCAGCCACCGGATGAGAGGTCAATTTAGGTTTTCTCGCGCGTTCCATGCTCTCGGAAGCTCGATGAATTTGGCAGGTTTCGTGTTTTTGAGGGATTGCTCTGCCACTGATCGATGTTGTAACGATTGATGCGAATGTAATGTTTTTTCTTCCGGATCAGATGCGATGCCATGTGACAGTTCGTTGGCGAAGTTTCCTATCTTTCGTGACTGCAGCTCTGGTGTGCTTTCTGTTAATTAATTTGTTAGATGTAGAATATTTATTCATTCGTTCATGGATTTGCGGATGCCGTGGTATTCTGAGATGAGGAAATTATCAATGATTAATCGAGGATCAATGTAAGCTACTAATGTTTATTTAGTTATTCAATGTCATAGTAAGTATCTTGGGAAAGTGATATATTACCTTGATCTTCTGTAGTCCCTTGGTCTTCACTGGTGGCTTGATCTTCGGTGGTTCCTGGATCTTCAGTTGTCACTTCATCCGTCAATGGCTCATATTCGGAGCCTCTTGGACTTCTAGGTACGTTCCTTAGATCAAGTACGCCTTTCATGGTTTCTCGAAATCTAAATGTATAATAAAGCATACAACGTATTAGTATTTAATCTAAAAGACATTACATAGTAGTTATATAATAGTTACATAACAGTTATATAGTATTTACTAGTTATTATTATTAATTCTATTGATTAGTATTGTAATAATATCAATATCTTAGTATCGTAATAATATTAGTGTCTTAATATTATGATAGGTTTGCTAATATTATAATGATATTAATATTTTAATGTTATAATAGTATTAATTTTTGAATATTCTAATACTATTAATTTTTTAGTATTATAATAGTATTAATATTTTAATAACATAATAGTAGTATCTTAGCATCGCAATTATGATATTACAATTTTATTCTTCTTTCTCATTTTTAATTCGTATTAATTTGTAAACCTATTGTTCGAATACCATATTTTTCCAGATACTGATTTCTAATCCAATATGTGTGTGTGACATACAAAATTGGAGATATAAAAATTGACAAGTATATACAAAAATTAATCGGAATTGTAAGAGGCAAGTATATAAGATAATGTACAGATGATCATAAAAGATTATATTAGTGTGGAAACTTAAAGATTGTAAAATACACTTGATTTAATAGAATATTTAAAGAATACGAATTACGCATTACAATTTCATTTTAGGATGTTTTTAGACAAGGAACACATAAACATGTTTCAAGATAGCGTATTTTAGAAATATCCAAAAAATAGCAAAGAATGAAAATTTTATCATACAATCATAAAATAAGTTATTTGCAAGAGCAACGTAAGAATAACAAATATACATTGAGCTGAATGTCAATGCCCTTGTTCGTTAAAGGCAGAAAAGGAAAGAAATATCTGGCAAGAAAGAAAACAAGGTATACAATGAGATATTTATGAAACATCAGTGTTTTGTCACATGATATTAGAATAGTTGATTAACCAGGGGCAAAGTAAGTGATTCATTATGCAGCAAAAAGGAAACATAAGACTTCAAAGTTGTTTCTGTGAACTGGTGTCTTAAAGAACTTCCATACTAATAAAACAATCCATATGAAATTTGGTATGCATATAAAGTAAATTGTATGTTTCTTTATACCCAAAGTTATGATCAACCTGATGTCGGTAAGATCTTTTATGTTTATTTAAAAAATACTTTTTTTTAACAAAATATGAGTACTTTGTACTAAAACACTGTCATTTTGTTAATATTCAATTTTTGTTTGTCACTGTAGTTTCAGTTATTGCTATACTTATATAGAATTACATACATTTTTTAATATTGTCATTTTTAAATATATTTGTTAAAAGGATTGTATATAATGAAAAAGAATGTACATATGCTAAAAATTTTTAAAATTATAAAAAATTATGTTTTTTAATATTCTATATTAGAAGACTAAATAATCACTGAGGTGTGATATTAAAAATATAAATACATATCAGTAAAATAATCACATGTTAAGTAAAAAAATTAGATTAAATAGAGAAAGTAACTTTGTATGTATATACACCTTATGTAATAATATGATCCTCCAATTATAGCTGCAACTATAACCAGAAAAAGGACTATTACGACGATACCAACGTAATCTTCATTTGGCAGCCAACCAAAAAAGAAACGCGTTGCCTGATCTTCCATCAAGTGTGTACGCCAATTTGGTGGTCCCAAAACTTAAAAATAATAAAAATGGCATTATTATTTAAAACAAGCGAAATTACAATATAAGGGATTTAAAAATTAAAATATCTATATCTAAAAATCTGTTATGAATATAACTTATTTAATTTAAATTTAAATTCAAAACTTAAATTTCTATTAAACTTAATATTATCGCCGTATTAACTACTATCTACTAAAAAGGTAGTTTGCTATGTTATCATAAGTAGATAAATTTCAAAAAAATTTTATATATTGAAATGATTTTAGGATCAAAATATTTTAAATCGCTTCTGTAAGAAATATTGAATACGTGCAAACAACCGTGTGAAATTCACTTAGGGGAAATCTTCAAATAATAACATCCCTAGGAGGTCTTCAATATAATGTTACCTACACTATTACCGGTTTTTCCGGTTCTCACAAGTTTCTGCCAAGACTCGTTTAGTAGATTGTCCATACATTAAAAAATCACTTGATTTTATAAATATAATTTTTATATAATAATTTTAGGCGAAATATATTTTTTATAGAAGCCACCTAGTGTTCTTTTATTTTTTTCCATTTTGCATTTTGTACAAGTAACTACGCTTTAGATGAGCATTGAGTTCTGATAATCCTTCAGAGATATTTATGATCATATTATAGGGTCCATGAGTTCGCATTTGATAGAACTTTGCATTTTTATGGCGAGGTTATTATGTTCAGGGTAATTGATGCTAATTCTATTACCATAGGAGCACAAAACTTTTATTATGTTGCAGAACTTATTAATCACATTCACCACAATCTGAATATTCTCTCAATGGTATTCTAATAACAAGGAACGTTTCCTTATAAATACAGCAATGATGCACGATATTATTATTATAATAATATTCTTCAACTTCATAATTAATCCTGTACAGGTTGTAATACTAGTTGTCATATACTATTCTGGATATGGAAGGCTGAGAATATTTGATATTTATGAAGAACATGCAAAGTACTAAATAAAAATAATTGTTTTTAGTATCTATTATTAAATAAAAATGCAAACATACAAGGAAAACAACGTACATGCATCAAATAACTGAAAGATAATAGGGGATCAAGTATAATAGAAGAAATAGTGCAATCGATAAATAAAGACACTAAAACCAAAACCAGATCAAATCCAGAGTTCCTTTAAAAAGCTTATAATGGATTTCATGAAAATATGCGATAAATATTCTATACTTAAATTTTAACAATTGTTAATATAAAATATAAGTACACACTTTGACAAATGTGTATTATAAATTTACTTTTAAATACTAAAAGATGACCATTTTTAATACATTGTATAATAATCTCTTCTAAATATGATGATTTCTTACCTTTAAAATAAATCATATTTGTTATCCACTTAAAACCCAAATCGTTTTGTTTGACAATGCATTGCCACATTCCATTGTGTGTTTTATTAATTTTTGTAATGTATTCGATGTCAGCAGCAACGGGAAGCGTAAGACCATAATCTTTCCATATTTTGTTATGTAGTAGCCAGGACACCTGAAGTTCTGAATAAATGTGTCCTAAAATTGCACAGTGACATTGTATGGTTGTACTCAGTGTCTCTCTTATTTGTATATTTTCCCTCGCTGGAATCACCGCTAAACTAATTACTTTGATGATCGAATATGTTCCATCGATTCGACGCAATGTCATTGCATAGACACCAGAATCATTTAGGACAGCTTTAATTATCTCTAAATAAATATGGTACGTATTAATTAATTTTGATTAATAATTTGTAAATAACTACCACAAATACATATTAATTATCTCTATATAATTAACTGTATATTAATATAGAGATATTGATTATCCCTAAATAATTATCATTGAATAACTATGATAAATGTTAATTATTACCAAATAATTATTTTTAAATAAATACAACAAATATTATTTTTTTCAGAATAAGTGCCTCTAAATATATATGAAGTGTAGGATCAGTTTTTGTTTTGAAGTTTTAGTATAGGAAATTATTTTTTACCGATGTTATAATCTTTCAGCTCTAATCTCTCAGGTTCTACTTCTATAAAGACGCCATTTAAGGACCATTGTAATTCGGAACGAGGTGATTCCGTGGTAATTAGTTTAACAATATCCGAATCTGATTTAATTGTGATAGAATTATGTTCCTTTACAGTAAAAGCTGTATAGTTCATTCGAATCCTTCGATTTATTAAATTTACTGTATCTGTGCAGAAAACAAAATATGTATAATTTTTATAAATATCTTACAAGTTTTGAACATTGTATTTTTTATATTTACTTCAATACATAATGATAGAATAAAATAATATCAGGATATATAAAACATTGAAAAACTTGTTTTAATCAATTAATTAGAGCTTCCTTTAATTGGAAACTTCTCTATTCATGAAAGTAAAAATGAACAAAAGCGAATTCATTTCACTTAGGTTGATTTTTATCCTACATCAAGTAAAAATATATCCTATTATTATTGCTGGAGGCGGATCAAATTCTTTATGATCCCCGAAAGAAATTATGATTTTAAAACTTACCTTCTGTTATATCACCGCAAAGAATTTCATTACATCGTCCAGTCATCGTACTGGGTCCCACGCATGGTTCTCCTCTGATGTTAGGTTTTGGAGACTCACAACGACGCTTTCGAGTTCCGGTACCGCCATTGCAACTTGCGCTACATGCCCATGGTCCCCATTCCGACCAGCCCCCATCGACTGGTAGTCCCTCTATATCTTTCAACCAAACTTATTCTTATTAGTTTTTATCATCCAATTTTTTTATTATCTATTAACAAAATTGTTCAACTATTTTGTTACATATAATTCTATTATATGATTATTGTTATAATTATGTATAATATTATAATATCAAGTTATAAACTTCAAAACTTATACTTTTTAATTGTGCTTAAATTCTAAATAAGAATATAATTTATTACATAATATTATTTAATTAAATTTATCGTATTTAATAAGTAAGTATTATTATACGTGTGAAATTGTTTAATAAGATACAATTTGTTTTTACCTGTAGGTATACAATTCACAGACCAGGTAATCCAATTGCCGGAATCAACGCCGACAGAAAAGAAATAGAATACAAGAGGACTAATATGTTGATAATGAAACACGTTCGTTGCATTAGAGTAGATGTTCATGATGTTTCCAGACCACCTAAGTAATTTTTAAATATAAACGTAATTATAAACGGCAGTATAATATATATTTTTATAACGTATATATAATATAAAATTAAATATAGGATGACAATTAAAAATTATTATATTTCGGAAAAGCTTTGATAATAATTTATGTTATGTAGTCAGGGTCCTGCAGTCGGACATTGCAAAAGCATGCCTGCCCCATGGTACAGCCGGCGATGGACTAAGGAACCTTCACGTGGGGTTAGAGCACACGCGTGTCCAACTACTAGGCCTCGCATAGGACCCTCAGCTTGATTCTGGGTGTTTCGTCGGTTCGTTGGTTGCCTTACTTCTTCGAGTAAGTCATGGCAAGGTTGACAGTGGCTGGGGTGGGCTAGGCCCGATTGGAAGAGTGCTGAGGCCTGGAGTTATCTTATATCTGGGATTACATCGCGTAGACTAATCGGTCTTTCAAATCGGTTGATCGTTCTTACTTTTTACGCCATACGCTAGTTTTTAGAAGAACTCACAATTTTTGGAAACTGAGGATGATGGAGCAGTTTCGATTACGAATTCGTGCTCACAAAAGTAAATTCTATAAGAATTATCCGATGGACATTACAGATTAAAATTCGTAAAACAGTGTAATTAGTAATTTACCTTATTGTGATGTTGGTCCACGAATTTGTTGTAAATAAAGGCACTTGTGCTTTTTGTTTATGGAAGACTGTCACAGAAGGATATGTATTTCTTGTGAACATTATCCAACGATCCGGATCATTAAGTTTAAGCATAAAATATCTAGTAAAAAAAATTAATTCAAACATATTATTCAAAATGACATTCGATTTAATATAATTCATCAATTAATTTCAATTTTAATAATTATTTGAATCATAGAAATTAGTACATTGAGATATACATGTATACTATCATTTTCTTGAAATGATACGAAATTTAAGGAATAAGAAAATTGAGAAGGCTTGTAAAAGAAAAAATAATTTGCAAAAACTTTAAATTTACCCTGGATTTGCAGGTGTCAAATACAATGGTAAAAGAATTCCACCTTTTCCTCGGAGCTGCAAAGTCACTTTTTCAGGAAGTACCACTACTTTGTCAATCCACGTTGATAACGACAGAATTCTAGTGTATCGATCAGTTCTCGTGTTTTCTATGTGACAATCTATTTGTACAAAGAATTAATTATACTCAACTTCATTTATAATTTTAGGACATTTTATCATATTAACTTCAAGATAGTGACAAATCGAATAACAAATTAATTCATTTTTCAAATTAAAAATTTGATAAATAAAAAGAATAAAAATTAAACATACATATATGATACCTCACAAGATTCTTTACATTTTATACGAATGTACTCCACAGGTCAAAACGCGGCAAGCACGTTGTACTAAAATTAAATAATATAAAATTAAACATAAAACACAAGCCCCTAAATGCATTATTTAAAAAATAAAAAAATGTGAAATGTGAAGGAAATAATGTGGACATGTGTATATTGTAATGCAATGTATGACAAGAATAGATAAATAATAAATATTTTTTTACTTCATAATGATATACTGAATTAAATATAATGACTTAACATAATAACTATCAAATTGATTTACTGAATCAAATATTTTTATTCTTTTTATTTATGAACTTTAAGCCATATTAAATAGTTATTATGGTATAAATTTTTTAGTATGTTTACATTATGTTATTTATACCTACATTATGTACATATTTATGTATTTTCTCATTCAAAAGTGTTATCTTCCCCTATGAATATAAATCTTAAATCAGTGTCCGTATTATTAAATATATTTGATAAAACACATTATTTCGGTAAACGTAGCTTATATTAACAAATAGTTGAAAATCTATATCACTTTCAGTTCTCGGAATAATTCCTAAGCACCGTTATTTCCTATAACTGTTACAAAGAATCGAAATCAGCAGAGATATCAATTTCAGTTATGGTTTCACTAACTTTTAAAATATTAATTTTATGTTGGTATATTTCGGTCCTGTCTCGATTACACTTCAATATAATGTGTATACATATATCCTTATATTGATTTTATTTTAGTTCATATATTGATACTCTTATTGATTTTATGAAACTGCTTATAAATTACTTACCAAATGATGGTATCGATTTCTTTTGGTAATGTACTCGTTTATGCTATGAATCATGCTGTCCCGTTGTCAATTAGATTAATTTTGGATACGATATATACAATAGACGTATCACCATAAACAAGATATAGAATAGACTTCGCATTTCATATTCTGAAATACTGACTATGAAAGAAGGTAGAGGCTTCTGCCCTCTACAATTTACAGCCGAGAATTTAGGAATTACATTCAACGTAATCTTCGTAACCGATAAAACAGATGCAAATACATTCTCCTTTACTAAATGAGCAAACAACAAATTTCATGTCATACAAGATAAAATATTTATTACTGAAAATTTGTATCATTGATTTTGAATCATGTTTTAACAAGAATAATTATTATCATTTTCAGGAGATAAAAAGGATACTGTAGTGCAGTCGTATATTAAAATGTATAATTGTAAATGCTATTATTAATACACCGGTCAATTTATGTCAATTTATGCAGCACTTTTTGAACGCGAGTCTTTAACTTTTTGAATGAGTTTTCAATTGGTTCCTACCCCATGCAGCAGGAACATATGTAGTGTATCTGGTTACAAGAAGAACAATACCATTGAAATAGTGGAATAGCCGAGTTTAATATACCGAATTGACAAGCGTGAAATTCCAAAAGTACTTTTTAAACGGTGTAATGTAGAATGAATGTAGAACGAATAATAACAATTATATCAAAATGTAAATGAGGATAGATTAAGCTAATTATATAAGTTTGTAGTTTGTTTTTGTTCTGTGGAACATCGACGTTGATATGATATAGTAATTAAGAGATTGAAACGGTTGATTCCGGTTCTCGATACAGTTTCAAGGAACCGTTAGTTTCTATAATAAACTTAATAATCGAAATCTGTGAAGATATTGATTTCTGTTGCGACTCCAGTACCTTTTGAAATATCGGCTTTATTTCAGTTTTTAAATTAATTTTCTGCTTACGCTTGTAAAATTTTTCAATAGAATTGATATGAGACCAATATAAGATCGATATTTTAAAAATTAGTTAAATTGAAACCAGAATTAACACATTAGCGTCGGGTGATATGTGGATGGTATATATATGTCATCCATATTTTTACTAGGAATAAATGACGTGAAAATACGTCATAGAGTTTCTCATGTATCTATCTTAAAATAAATTCAAAAAATTGTAAATGGTTATATTATTTATTCAAAAAATTATAACAATTTCTTCGAATCTAATGCGATTGATAAAAGAACATGAAATCATTCTGTACCCACATAAACCATGTCTCTAAACGCCCCGACGCCAATGTGTTATTATAGATAGGACTATTTTTGGTTGTTATATATATAACATCATTCCAGTTCTTCATAACTGTCTTGGAAAGGACCTTTATATAACAAGTATATCTGAAATCACTTCAATCTTTGTTATTAATGCAAATCCTAATTATTATTTATCTATTTTTGTTTTGAGTTACATAAAGGAGAGAAACATACCTGGAAAGTAATGATTCTTATTAATTAAAGAAATATACTGGATCAGGTATAAACTATTAATGAACTAAACGTTAAAAGCCAAGGGAAAATACACACTTATTTCAGTTTGATAAATTTTATAAACATATTTCAAATAACTATTGGCTTATTCACGTACCTAAACTAAAACATTTAGTTTGAAGGTATTAAAACGAAGTACTGAATATTCTCCTCAATTTAATATAAAATATTAAATATTTATTACTTACTGGTGTTACACATTCACCCTTATATAACTCAAAAACGCCCGATTAGATTTCATCTATAGTGCAATAAATATTAAACATACTCGAGTCATGATCAAAAGCAAAGCCAACAGCCTTTCCCAGTTCAGTGCCATAATAGTAATACATGGGCAGGAAAGCATTAGGAGGGTCAGGATGGGTCCATTCGAACAACGGTTTAGGATCATCTTCGTAATAAAGCAAGAATTGTCCACGAGGTATTCGAATTATGAAGCTACTCCATTTTCCCACGTAAAGTAAGTGCGGTAAAACTTTTTTTTTCACGAGAGAGACAGCTGTAATTAAACAAATTTTAATTGCAAAGTAAAAATCATAATAAAACATTTATCTCACAAATGAAATGCTTTTCGTATCCAACAAATTTTGCCACGTTTCTATATATCACATATATAATTTTCTCTTTCCTTTTTCATTTAAAGTATGCAATATTCATAAATTGTATTTTGCACGTGCTTTCGAATTAACTAGTCATTTGTTTACCCGGCTTGAAATCTAATCTTATACATAGAAATCAATTATTCGGATTATTTTATTTCACTTGCAAAAATTGCAAAATTACTGAATACAAATTAACAAAAAGCTCAATTCTCAAATATAACAATTAGAAAGTTTCAATATTTTCATAAATATAGTCCATAAAATTTTTGTTGGAAAATAGAAATAGAAATAGAAATAGAAATAGAATATTTAGAAAATAATTAAAAATATTCTTTATACGTTCTCACTGCCAGTTTCACGGTATGTAATTACTAATTTTCTTTAAACCAAAAAACTTTCTCATAACGTGAAGAAATATTCCTGATAAATATTCGTATGGATTACCTGCAGTTTCTGACTGATAAAGAAGGAGAACGTTCTCGTTACTGATGGATCCTATTTTAAGAATATAACGCGATTTTAATCCATCGTCAGCTAGAAAGACAAACGTGACGGAATCCGGATTATCCGGCTCCCAGGCTTTCAGGGAAAAATGTAAACCTTCCGAACGGTATTCAGGTAAAACATATATACGTCTACCCACACCATCTCCTTTAACTAGAAAAGTATATTCGTCTGCAAATCATAATTTAACACCATTATTAAACCGTAACTCTTACGTACAATTGTATTTTATATTGTATTATTGTATATCAGTACTAAATAAAAAACAATTCATATTCACTCGTTGTTAGTATTATTAGATACTAACAAAGTATCATAATATACGCAGAAAGATAAAAGAAAGAAAATTTAAATCTTTAAAAATACATAGTATTCACTGAAAAAAAAAATTATTAAAGTGTTTAAAAATTATGAATTGTTAATATTTAATTTACATTAAATACTTTCCTGAATTACGTTGTGAAGTAATGTTTTAATAATTAAACATTAACCTTAAAATCACTTAAAAGAATGTTGCTTGTAATTTAAAAATTAGAGATACAGTACTCCTTTCTACATCATTTATATTCCTCGACTTAAAATCGCCTCCTTCATAGTTCATTTATATCTAATTTTTCATTTAGTTATTATAACTGTCATCATTATTATTATTATTACTTATGTCATTGCTTGTATAATAGTAGAATAAATTTTGTTGATGTTACTACTTTTAACATTTTGTGGCATATTTTACGCCTATTTTAAAATTTAATTAATACATTTACCTGGTTTTTCACAATCTCTGACATTGCAAAGATCCATAGGTACTGAAGGGTCTGTTGTGTAACACCAAGCGCCAGCGATATTGCGTGAAGGATTTCTGCAATAATTACTAGCGTTCTTAGCACTTCCCTCTGGGTAAAGGGTGTCATTGAAGTATTCCTGGAAGACTGTAGAACCGACACGGGGAGCTGCTACGGTTGACGTTTTGAGTGACCTAGACATTATGGGCATAGATGTCACTGCTGATTCGAGTCCAATTGGCCATTTCCTACAAATACGTCCTGAGCGAGTCTTTGAAAGTGTTCCCATGTAATCATTTGCGGTTCCGGCCATTCGACAATCTGAAAGGTAAGAAACGAAGGTGGACTTTCCTGTTTTTTGTTTAAATGATATTGTATTAACTTTGTTTTGATACATTTTATAATGGCTTACTGGGTACTTTAAATAGTGAAATTTAAAAAAGAAAACTAAAGTATAAAACTTTTAAAAAGTGTATAAAGATACACTTAGCACTTATTGTCTATAGATAAATTCTTCATTAACTTAAATACATTAACATGGTTTATGAATTAAAGTAAATATTTTATTTTTTTGTGAATAAAACTTCATACAAAAGGATATCATTTTTCTGCAGTATAAACTACTAAATGAAAAATCATTCATAGCCATAAATCTATATAATATCATGTAATGTATAATAGACTTTACAGTACATAGTAAGGTGAGTGATGTAAATGATGTATAAAAATTTATATAATATATAGTTATCTATAATAAAAAATATATAAATAAAATATACATACATATCTATTAACATACTTTAGATAATGTTATAATATAAATAAGTTTTTGAGAAAGTTGAATTTGTTATCATAAATCTGATAACATTTTCTTTTACATTTCATACTTTTATTATAATTTTAACAAGCTTTCAGAACAGCTATGTTTGTATAACATTTTCTTTTTATTTCTGTACATAGAATATACAGAAAACTTTTACTTGGAAAGAACTGGGACAGCCTGTATATTTATGATTACAAGTATTAAAACCACTATGTTCTGTGGCTTTATCTTCTTTGGTGATGGGCCTAATTAAAGTACAAGACAAATGCATTGGCTGGTCAAACTTGTTTCTCCTCAGTGACTTTTCCAGATTGACCAACTATCTAAAGGAGATTTGCATATGTAGTGATTCGATAGATCAATATTAATATAAACTTATTTTCTGACGTGATCTTTATCTATCTTCTGGTACCAATATCCTTTTTATGTATGTATAAGCAGGTATCTATCTACTATATTTTATTCATTTTTTATGCAACATATACTCTTTTCCTTTTTTCATGACAAGACCAGAGAATTTACTTATCTTGACTGTCCAATACATCTGCCTTGGATATTAATTAATCTATACATGACAAGTTATTTAAGTAATACAAAGTAGGCAAGACATTAGGTCTTCTTCTAATATTCTCTATTTTGATAATAAAATTATAATTAAATTTTATAACGTGTAACAATTGTTTTATAAAATAGTATAAATTATTCTAAATATAATAATTTTTAGATATTAATTACCTGACGATCTACAATTTCGAATCGAACAATATCGTTTCGAAATAGTTACATCTTTCCATGGGGTATAGGCATAACAATAGGCACCATTGGAATCATAAGTAGGATTTCTACATTTATTCATTGCTTTCAAAGCAGATCCATCAATGAATTTTTGGTCAATTTTCTCTTGTGCTGGGATCTTATTAAAAAAAATAATAATCAAAATATTGAATTTTATATTTGTATTATAATCATAATATATTTAATATTTACTTTCATAATTTGAATGTGTTCAAATTACATTAGATGTTTCACTTTTTAAGTGTCAAATTTCTTTCAGTATATTCTATGATCTAAAGAAAAAAATAAGAAAAAATTAAATTAAGAAATATGTTAATTTTAATGGGTACATAAAAAATCGTATATTTTTCAAAATATTTTTAGACGGTACCTACAAAACTTACAAAATACTTATGAAGTACTATAATGGTTAAAATTAGTATCGGTAACAATAATAGTATATTAATA
>NW_016909159.1:326628-352026 GCF_001483705.2 Eufriesea mexicana | reverse complement strand
ATTAACAATTACGTATAAATATTAAACAATTATTAATTATAATATTAATTTAATTATTATTTAATTATTAAATTTAATTATTCAAAAAATAATTTAATTATTTTTTTATTATTTTTTAATTAATTAATATTAATTGTTCTTTTCACATTTCGTGTCTTTGTTACAATTTTTTATTAAAGCGTTAAGCAACATATACGAACTTGTATAATATTTCTTTTTTATCTAGACCAACAAAATATAACGACAAAATGGTACTTAAAAAATGAAACACTCTCTATATATTAATTTTGATATACTAATTTATATGTGTTATTTATTTTAGAATCTTCATCATCTGCATTTCTTACTTTTGCTGATATCCATGGAACACATGGTATTTCGTCAATGCTTGTCCATTGTGTACCTTTATATTGAAAATCCCTTATATCAGAGATACAATTTGGTGGCCAAGGATCCTCTATAGCATCTGATTCTATTAAAGCACAATTATAATCAGTAATTCCTTTATTCTACTTCTGAAGCAAAATTGCAATTAACTATTTTGAAAATTGACATCATATTAGATAAAGTTTAATGTAAAAATAAGTCACATGGATTGATATAGGCAAAATTAAAATGAAATATATGATATTATTACAAGTAAATAACAATTAAAACAATGTATTTTAACAAAATCTTAATTATATCATCTTAGCTATTTCATATTTATTGTTTATATTACAATTTCTATCTTATGCAGAAAAAATTTCAAAATAACAAAGCATAATAATAAAATCTTAAATTTTATAATTTAAGGAAATTATAAATCGCATTTCCAAATAAATTTTATAATTTTATTATTTAAACCTTCTGGCGAACAAAATAGCGTCCACTGTGCTATGGTATTTTCGCTTCCAATACTGAACCATCTCAGAGTAGAAAAGAAGTTCTCATTCCTGTACAATAATTCGATTGCGCCTCTATGTTTGTGTGAAAATAGACGAAAGTGTCCACCAAAAATGCTGTAACATAAAATGCTACATTACTGAAGCAGTAAGATAGAGGTAAAGTAAAATTTAAGTAGAACGATTAAAGGAAAATTTTAAAGAATTATTTTACATTTTAAATTAATTATTATATAATAATTAAGGTAAAATAAAGTCGTAAATTTAAGTTGTACAATTAAAGTAAAATAAAATAAGAAAATGATCACACATTCTTACTTTAATTATAGCATATCAAGCAACAATCAAAGTAAAACGAAATGGTAAAATAAAAATGAGATCATAAACCTGATGCTGAACTCTCTCCATGACCAAAAATCCAGCAGATTTGTGGTTGGAACCTCCTTTAAGTAATGTTTAGACGATTCCTCGGATTCTTGATACGTAAGAGTCGTAATCACCTTGTTTATCGTTACCTATGTTGTAAGGTACATGTAAATCAATATGTTTCCAATATGTTTTCAATGAAACTTATTCCACAAATTTTAGATTTTTATAATTCGTATCAGCACGCATTGGCAAAGAAAAGGACGTGTGTTTTATTTCTCAGTGGTGTGTACCAAAGTGGAACAAAGGATACAGGAGAGGTGGGATAGGATAGATAGGTCTAACTACTATAGTACTTATAAAGATAGAAAGAAAAGAACTTATAAAAACAGAAAGAAAAGAACTTATAAAGATAAAAAGAAGAATTAGGTATGGAAGCTTACTGGGGTACGAGGGGAATCGAAGATAAGGGTAAGAAAAAGTGGGCAAGGCTAACAATAAGTTGCGACAATGTAGGAAACACGATAGGACGGAGAGAGGAAATGGAGAAGTGCACAATGTGCGAAGGATAAGAATTGTGGTTACATGTAGGGGAGTGTGAAGAATTTAGGAAAAGATTGCCGGATGAACTAAAGGAGTGGGTCATTAATCTGAGCGAGGGCCGGAGGTTAGACTGGAGAGTAAATAGGATGCTAAGTGGAGAGCTTGTGAAAGAAGCATGCGAAGTTAGCAGAAGGTATGAGAGAGTGAAACGAAAGAGGGAGGATAGCAGATATGGAATTTAACGTCGAGCACTAGGTTAAGATAAACCAAAGTCAAACATGTAATATATTAGTTATTAGTTATTAGTTGTTTAGTTAGTTTCTTGCGTTTATTCTTGATATGATGTATGACTCCCTAAATGGCTAAGGTTAAGAGTGCATGTCAGTTATGTGTATGGAAAATTGGGTAAACCAGAAAGGTGCAATATCTAGTATAAGAAAAGCTATGTAAATCCAAAAACCAAAATGTACATGGATTGGTGAAATAAATGATTATTATTATTGTTGTTGTTGTTGTTGTTGTTGTTGTTATATTCCTCAGTGAAAATTTTAAGTCGAGAACATAGAGGAATTAATAATATTTATTATCGTAATGTAAATAGTATAGTCAAGTATGTAAATATACAGTAATAATGAAAATGTATAGTATAAATATTGAAATATTTACCGTTACAGAAGGATATTCCCTTGAGGGTGTTTGATATAAACGTATATGAATATTTTGGCTCGCACGAACGAAAACTCGAATATCTATTGTATCGTTGCTTCTCTGCATAGTCCAAACTTTCGAGAAATCGGTTCCAAATGTCGTATGCATCTCGCAGTCTGCAAAATATAATTGTTTAGATTAATAAAATAACTAAATTGTAGAGAAACATATAATATTAGAATCGATTAGTAAATATGTTTTAATTACATACTTGTTCTTCAACTTTATTTTATTTTATCACAAAATATTAATCTGCTGGAATTTTGAAATATAATAACAATTATTTCTCTCGAATATCATTAATAATTATTTTTATTATTATTATAAGTTTTTATCTATTATAGGTATTATTTATAATTTAATATTACAGTCCGATATTTTGTAATAAAATAATATTATTGTCATATTATTTTAATCTTCCAAAATTTTTCAAAATTTTATCCGAGCTGCTTAAGTGACACGGAGCAAGATAAATTATAAAATTTTGCATTTGTCCACAAAGATTTTTCACATTTATGTTATAAATTTTGTTAGAACACAGATACGGTTATATTATATTCTTAATTCCGATTTACCAAGTCACTATATGTGCAACATTACAAATTTCATTAGATAAAATTTCTACATTTTAACATTTCAATATTCCGTTGACTTTATTCCTAAAAGACATACGAGTTTCGCATAACGTGCCACTCCACAAAACGTTCGTTCCTCGAAGTCCATAATACAGAAAGCTTTCTGGATACAGACTCGTAATCCCAAGTTTCTTCTTATACTCCTGCATAACTAAAGGCTTGAATGATCCCTCGACACCGAGGGAAATAAAACCGCCACCCCATGTTATCCATATTCCTGTCCACTTTGCGCCGACTAAAATTTCAGGAGTATTTTCAAAGCTTTCTTCTTCCTGATAAAAAATATCGTTTTTCTTTCTTATTTATAGTTTTTAATATCTCAGTAAAGAGTTATTTCAACGGTATATTAACCCTTTGCACTCGAGTGGCGCCTCTCAGTCACAATTTAATCAAATTCTAAAGATGGATATTAATTAATATATCAAATTTACAATTACCCAACGATGCGTGGAATACCGAAGTAAAATAATTCTACGTCTTAATTTGCATACGATTTCTTACTTACCGTGTTAGAAATATCGTCGAATTTATGGCAGAAAGTTTTCGAATTACTATTTTCCTGTAACGAAAAAATCGCCGAGTGCAAAGGGTTAATACGTATATATTCTCTCGTAAACAAGAAATATTATAGTATCGCACATTTTCCACCATACATACGTAGCTTTACGGAGGTCATCGAGAGATTAAGGACCGAGGGTACGAAGCCCAGGTAAATGGGGGACCCTTTAGTGCCGAGCGAAAAACGAGTGCATATGCGAAGATAACCGGACGAATTTACTAATAAAATCCAAACTAAGAATGATACTTCAAAAATTCAAAATGTAGCGTATTACTGAAGAAAGGGAGAATAATGTAATACCGATTGTGTTTCAATATTGAAAATCGTACGAATAACATCGATGTAAAACACGATGAAAAACATAGAAACAAGTTTCTCTTCTAGAAACAATATTTGCACATAAGAATAATCATCGTTTGATCACAGTTTTATGTAGGTCACGTAGTATGAAGTATAAGTATTACATTTTCGATGATTTTTAATAAAATAACCAATATCAGTCCTGAGAACGAAAGGATAACTCCATGGCACCGACTAGCATAGAATATAACAAAAAATTAAACCCAAAAACAATTTTTTAAATTCTTTCGCAATGAAATTAGACCGTTTGTAACGTTCTATAAATTTATTTTGAGATAGAGCTTCGCATACGTAACGATATATCGACGTTAGCACTTTTCGCAAGTGTAGTGCACGACGATATATCATCGTTCGGCACTAAAAGGGTTAAGGGAAACATCGGAATTAAATAATTAATTTACAACATATCCTAATATATTTTATTACACATAAAGAATGTTTATGTGTGAAAAAGAAACAGAACTATTCAAAGTTGTGATTATACGACATGTTTTCATTCTTAGGGACAATAGAATACAACTAAAGTTTGACCATCTTGGGCATATTCTTGGACATATTTCTGGGATATCTTGTATAATTAGTAACGCGAAGAAGTTAAAATATTATTACTAACATCGATTGTTGGGAACGTTTGACGACTGCCAGAATTTGCAAGCAACAATTCAACTCCTGCAGTCCATTCTTCAGCCATAACCTTAGCGGAAACAGGAACCGATAAAAGGCTAAGTAAAATCCTAACCTCACCCTGTAAATATTATTTTAATTAATCGAAAAAGTTTTCCTATGTATTTTGTAAGGAGGAAATTTAAATAACGCTACTACGAAATAATTATACGTTTAATATATTTCAGTTATGCAAGATGTCCCATTTTAACTTATACTATTCAGGGCCGGCGCGAGGCAGGTTCAGTCTAAATTAAAATAGGCCATCCTGTATAAAATACATCAATTTTTGTCTTTATTTTATATTTTATATCCTATTCTTTATGCTTTATTTTTATTTTTAAATATGATTCAATCTTAATGATATATACAAGGTGGACCATTTAACGGAATCATTTCGATCGCTTTCGTTAAATTAAATTTTTCTATTTTTAATGATACAGTTAATTATCTTGAAAATTTTTCGACATCCTACCATTTATGCTAAATTAAATTTTTATTTAAATTTATTATTTTAATTTTTGCTTCGATAATTAGATAATCGCATATAATTATGATGGCTCACCCTCCATATATTATTAGAATTTATATGTAAATATATATACCATTTTTTCATCATCAGGATTCCACAATTTCATCCAAAACGAAATGTTACCACTCGATGGGTATAATTTCGTAAGTATAGTATAGCTAGATGAGTTTTTCGTGAATGATAGGCAACCTGAGAAATGAAAATTTTAGCAAAGATTTTAACAAAGCAGGAAATTACAGCAAAAAAAATATAATAAAGATTTCAAACACAAAAATAAACCGTTCACAGGTCAAAGTAATCAACGTCACTTTCTGAACTCTTTTAAAATTTTGACAAAGTCAAAGCACTTGCTTGATGCTTGACTTTTTACATTTGATATAAATGTCGGCTTTTCGTTGTTCGAAGGTAATTGATTTACCAATTAAATGGCTCCAATATAGCCTTGTTTCTTTTTTAAATTCTACTAGCTATAATGTTCCTTTTTCAGAACAAAAGATTTCATTAATTTTTGATTCTTTTAAACGTCAAATTCAGTAACATGCTTTGTACTCAAATTATAATAAACATATATTACATTAAAAATGAAAGTAAAAAATAATTTTGTCTAAATCATAGCACGCGATTTAAAAAAATTAATTATAGATAATATAAATTTTTGATGTCCTATTGATAGTTATGGAAAAAATTATAATTACAAAATTGTTTACATATCAAGAAATATATAGTAAATATACCATAAATTTCAATACTTTTGTGATCACTGTATGCATATTTTTCATATTTGAAGTATCTTTTACATTCAAATGATAATACGTGATAAGTAAATGATAAAATTAACAAACATGAATTTTCTTTTATAATAAAAATCTTCATTTTTATTATTTGTATACGTTATCATTTTAACTACTCTATTAAAAATTGTTATTAAATATGACTGAAAAATAGTTTTATATTTTTATAAAACTAAATTTTTTTAACGGAAATTAGCGGAATCAATGAAAAATAACGTAAAACCTCTGTCATCGCAAAATGGAATATCACAATATTGTTTTTGAACATATTCGAGGTTTTCTTCTTCAACATAACACCATGGTCCTCCAACGTCACCCGAAGGATTTCTGCAGAAGTTTCCTGCCTTCCTTCGTGATCTGTCAGGAAAGTTTTTGTCATCGTATTTTTCACTCTGAAAAATAGAAATAAGTTATTAAAAATTTCATAGTCTTTTCATACGATGTCTACAAACCAATGAAAGCGAATTTTCCAAAGAAAGAAAATTAAAAAATTAAATATCTCAAAATTTTTTAATCTCTGATAGGAGCTATCTTAATAAACATAATTTTTCAAAATAATTTCTAACATGCTATTCTTATCTTTATTATTGGAATTTTATTTTTATTCATATTTTGTATTTAAAATCAAATTAATTCGTATGAGAATTCGATTAAAAGTTTTTATTTTCCAAATAGAAAATTAGTAATGGAATATTTGATACCATAATGTTATTTTTCGGGGGGTTTTCCCTTAAATAATAAAATAATATTAAATCTTATATTACTCACTTTTAATCCTTCAAGCTGATGTCGTTTATGCCACGATTTGCATTTACTTCTTGATGTAGTCATTTCTTTACTCCCTCCATATTCAGACCCTGGTCCAGATAGCTTACACTCTATTCGATTATAAATAATTTCAGTATATAAAAGAAATTTTTCAGATGAATATCACTTCTATAAATTTATTGCATCGACCTTTAAAATAATGTTAAAGATAAAATGGTACTACATTAACAACCCGCTGCCAAATTCCACGATTTTTAATTTTCTATTAAATTATATACACAAGGTGGTTCGTCAAAACCTGTAACCTAAATTTAAAAGCTGTTTGTTATATTTGTAGAATGTGTAGAAGTGCACGCACTACTTTAATTAGTTTTTTTCTTAATTAGCATTTTTTAATTGTTATCTGTAAAATTTTACTCTTTCATTGAAAAAAATATTCAAAATATTTTTTAATATTTAATATTTAAATATTAAAAATTAAACACAAATTTATAAGAGTATATGGAGCCCCCTCCCCCCCAAAGAAAAAATATATATATATTACAGAAAATTTTATTTGGTAAAAAAGAATTATTTATAAATAGTAAACCTGCAATCTCTATATATATCAATATGTATATATAATATCTGAAATTTACTTTTCTAGTATATTCTATAACTAGATATGATAGAATATTAATTTGTCTCAAGAACGTAAGAATATATATGAACGTAAATATATATGAAAAATAAGTATATTTAAACATATTACCTCCAAAATTACAAAGAGGTATATCACACTCATCATCTATGAGTGATGGTTCTAAGGTATAGCACCAAGGACCTCGGCTATCTCTTGTTGGATTTCTGCAGTAATTTTTTGCAATTTTCATCGATTTCTCAGGAAAATCATTGTCAGTTATATCTTTACTAACCTAATATTAAATATTATGAAAATGCAAGATCTGCCAGAACTGCATGTTCTTAATTTAAATTTTAATAAATCGCTGATTATTTTCTACTATTAATGAACGAAAAGGAAAAATTTTAAAAATAATTTTAAAAAATTGAACTATTAAAATCTTATTTATTTCAAAAATATATAACCATACTATTACGTTACGTATGTATTAATACACTGTTAATCACAAATATTAAGACACTTATGATCTCATAAAAAATTAACTCAATTTAATAAATAAACGATTTACTAATCAATATCTTATATTTGTGGAAGAAAACAATTCTACTACTTGCAAAAGTTATAAAAAAATAATAAATTTAAGTTATATATAAATAAATTATATAAATAAATAATCTCCTTAATTATTGGCACTTATGTAATATTATATATTGTAGTCTTAATGTTTAAATGATTAAGTACTAAAAATCTTCCTGATAAATTTTTTTATAAAGTTCATTGCAATTTTCTATAAAATTACAATGAACATGACAGTAACCCCCATAAAGACACTTTTGCAGCCATAGTAAGGGTCGTGACCTATAAGTTGGAAATCTTAATTAAAAATCTTAATTAAAAATTATAAAATTAAAAAAACTAAAAATCAAAATTTGAATCAAATCTACCTCGTGAATTGGTTCATCTGTGTACCAGTATTGACATCGAATATCACCAGCTGTTTTAGCTATGGCTCCTCTGTATTCCATTCCCAATTGCGTTAATTTACACTTCATCAAGTCAGTTCGAGATGCATTATGTACTATAATACAAAATTTGTTAATGATATATTTCGTACATCAATTTCTGTTAGATATTTAAATAAAAATACTGTTTATATAATACGAAAGTAATAATAGTATCTACTAAGATATAACCATTACAGTATAGTAACCGAAAAATTATATTACAGTTATAATTATTCCAAAATTACAAAGAGGTATATCACACTCATCATCTATGAGTGATGGTTCTAAGGTATAGCACCAAGGACCTCGGCTATCTCTTGTTGGATTTCTGCAGTAATTTTTTGCAATTTTCATCGATTTCTCAGGAAAATCATTGTCAGTTATATCTTTACTAACCTAATATTAAATATTATGAAAATGCAAGATCTGCCAGAACTGCATGTTCTTAATTTAAATTTTAATAAATCGCTGATTATTTTCTACTATTAATGAACGAAAAGGAAAAATTTTAAAAATAATTTTAAAAAATTGAACTATTAAAATCTTATTTATTTCAAAAATATATAACCATACTATTACGTTACGTATGTATTAATACACTGTTAATCACAAATATTAAGACACTTATGATCTCATAAAAAATTAACTCAATTTAATAAATAAACGATTTACTAATCAATATCTTATATTTGTGGAAGAAAACAATTCTACTACTTGCAAAAGTTATAAAAAAATAATAAATTTAAGTTATATATAAATAAATTATATAAATAAATAATCTCCTTAATTATTGGCACTTATGTAATATTATATATTGTAGTCTTAATGTTTAAATGATTAAGTACTAAAAATCTTCCTGATAAATTTTTTTATAAAGTTCATTGCAATTTTCTATAAAATTACAATGAACATGACAGTAACCCCCATAAAGACACTTTTGCAGCCATAGTAAGGGTCGTGACCTATAAGTTGGAAATCTTAATTAAAAATCTTAATTAAAAATTATAAAATTAAAAAAACTAAAAATCAAAATTTGAATCAAATCTACCTCGTGAATTGGTTCATCTGTGTACCAGTATTGACATCGAATATCACCAGCTGTTTTAGCTATGGCTCCTCTGTATTCCATTCCCAATTGCGTTAATTTACACTTCATCAAGTCAGTTCGAGATGCATTATGTACTATAATACAAAATTTGTTAATGATATATTTCGTACATCAATTTCTGTTAGATATTTAAATAAAAATACTGTTTATATAATACGAAAGTAATAATAGTATCTACTAAGATATAACCATTACAGTATAGTAACCGAAAAATTATATTACAGTTATAATTATATCAAAGTTAATTTAGAAAGAAACTATTTTTACAATAAATATATCCCTAAAAAAAAAAAAGTGAAAATAAAAATGAAATAATAAGAAAAGAAATTAAATAATATAGTTTTTTCATGTTACATTCATAAAAAAATTATTTTATGCACAAAATTGTTTAATTTCATAAAATTATATGATAAAAATAATATTGCCATTTATTTGTATTTTAATTCTTTTATTTTATCTGAATATTACACTAATTATTTGTTCATCCGACGTATTTTCGGAGAAATGATAATTAATAGTGAACAATTACCAAAAGTATTATATTCGCGCTTACCTTTTTGACTTTCAGTTAATGCTATCAAACAAAACATAAATATAAGGTTATACATTAAAGATAAAGTAATATAATAATGTATTTTACAATGCATATTTGTCGATAAATTGACTTTTTTAAACATACTAACTTATCATTAACTTTTTACTTCTTATATATTTTTTGTATACTATTCTACATTCTACATTTATTTTAAATTGATATTTCTAATTGCAATTTCTATAACATGTAAAAACAATTGAATATCGTAAATAAATTATGAATACCACAGAAGAAATATTAAAAAACTTGAAAATATTTGTGAGACAATTTAAAAGTAGAAAATTAAAATAAATATTTGTAATATCATGTTGTACATTTGTAATGTATAATATTAAAAAATAAAAATGTGTTTTCTCAAATCATCATACTTTAAATAATACAGAAAATTTTTTAGAATCATATCAGTAAAAAAGTAAAATCTCAAAATATTAAAAACAATATGTCTATAATTATTGAGAAATTGGAATATCAATTGGAAAAAAAATAATTTTTACAAGCGTTATTAAAATTCCAAAAAATTTAATAATGCTTTTGATAGTTGTAAAATAGGATGATTACAATCATGTCTTAACATACACGTTCATTAGATCTAGTTTTCATCGCTATTGGAAATTCATTTATCAATACGCTAAATTATTTCCAAAAAAAAAAAGGTCGTCGCATAAAATATTTGCAACAAATGTTTACATTCGTATTTTCGCGCCATTGATATTTATCGTAATTTTCGATCAATACTTTGTACCATATTATCTAGATTTAATTTTTGTATTTTATCATAGTTGCGTTGTTTCAGACGTTAGAAGAATTTTAAACTTTCTTGCTTTCGAGTCCTTCTCTCGTCGATATCAAGTATTTTCTTTCTTAACTTCAGAAGAATTTAAGTTTCTTTTAAAAAGCTAATTAATCAGGTAGGAACAAGGTTTCATAAAATAATTATAAATCGCACGCGCATTACATTGTCCAATTTCTTTTTCTTCGAGAAAAATTATATTCGAACTGGATCGATTGCAGCGTAGTAGTAATTCTCGTTAAATATACATAGTATTACACTTACAGAGGAAATTTCTTCTAATCTGCAAACATGCTTGCAAATTAATTTATATATTATATAAACTTTTAATCAGCGTTACGTATTTCTAACAAATTTAACGTATAACAAATAGGCTCAAATTCGATATACTTTAGTTATAAATCATAGAAACTATGCTAGGAAACGTATAAGCGCAACGTGAATGTATTTTTTTTTTTTATTTTATCTTCATTTGCTACACTCGCTGTCAACTCCTTATTATATATAGTCAAAAAGAAACAGTAAATTTACTTAGAAACATTCCTTATTAGTAAAAATTTTCTTATAGATGACGTATGTACAGAAATCTCTTATAATTTTCGAAAAAATTTCGATCTGTGTTCGCGATAAATTCTTCCCGTTTCGTACTTTTGATTATTTGTTTTTAAACACGATCGTATAATAATATTTTAATGACAGAGAAGATGCATTTGCCTCGCAAACACATTAACCTCATCTTATCGCATTAGAGTTTGCAACACGTATGTATGTTCAATTTTGACAGCAAAATGTTTGTAAAAAGTCAGACGCACTAAAAAATAGCAAGAATTAAGTCATTTTCGTCACAGGAATATCTCATTTCCTGGATACAACATAGCGCTAAATTATCTTGTATGCAAGTCTTGTTGTACTTTTACTTTTTGTTTAGTACATGTACCAGCTATATATTGTATATATATACTATATTTTCTGTTTATCGAATATAGTTTTATACATATGTATTATAGTACAATGTGTATACAATATTGGATTTATTACAGCACCATTATGTTGCAGTATAAGAAACTATAACAAAACCTTTGTATTAATCCAATATCTTACACAAGAATAAATAAATTTGTATATGATCTTCTGAAAATGGACGTGCAACACTTGATATCTATTCCCTGCTCTACTCTCACACTATAAGCTATTAAACCTTTTTGCAAAATATTCAATCAGAAACATATTTGTACATAATTTATTACTGCTTGATTCATTAAATGCATGTATGTATTTTATAATAATACTTGAGCAGGATGTACATATTCAAAATCTAACTTAATCTTTGTCTATTAACACAGCATTGCGATAAAAATGCATATATAAGCATATTTTATTAATAAAATCCTTTTATACCATGGTCAACATTATTGCCACACATCATACTGCTATATATTGTAATATGAAGAAATTACTTTCTGTAAAAACTTCTTGGATAAATCACTTTTTATGTAGAAACCTCTTCAACAGTTTTAAAGCTGAATTATAGTTTTGAACCAGTTCAGCATAATGATAGCCAAATATTTTCCTTTATTTTTTTATAAGAAATTTGTTCCATTTTAAGTACTTCAACTATATTTGTGAAGATGTTTCCACGCAATATGAGAGATCATTCTTTGTTCAAAAATAAGTTTTCACAACAACTAATACTGTGATTGGTTGGCTGTCAGTGTGTAAATTATTATGTTAAACTAAAGTTGTTTGGTAACATATTATCTTATTAAAAAAAATAAATATAAGTCAAACAATAAAATTCTGCATATCACCTAAAAGTATAGGCCAATAAAATTATTATCTTATGATATTATTTTAAAATCCTTCAATGGTACTTCTGAACATAATATTAAAATAGACGTTCAAACATAAATCACTTTTCATCTCTTATTTACTGTGTAAAAATAAACAAGGAACAAAACCTGTTATTGTGTTAAATCAGTCTTAGTTCAGTCTTATATTGTGCGAATGTAACTAATATCTTATTTCAGTTCATTAACGTCAAATTAAATCAAATGCGACAACATCTGCAGTTTTCTTTAAAGACTGACACATTGAATTCTTGCATACTGTATAAAACTCATATTTTATGTACAGCAAATGTTATTAGATAAAGTTTCATACTGATTTTTATAGCTATTATATGATATTAATGAAAATAATTATGATAATAATAACAATGTTACTTGTCATAATGTCAATGCAAAAAAATGATAAAAATAAAAATAATAATAATAATAATAATAATAATAATAATAGTTATAAACATAATAATAATGGTAATAAATTTTGTTCATTTACACATGTTTATATTAGAATGCAATAATGTAAATGGAAAGAATGTGTTCGAAGTATGATATGTTAAAAATATTACTACACATTGATTTTGCATTTGATTGATAAAGTGTTGCATCAATTAGAGACAATTTGCACTCTTTGCAAGTAATATCTTTCCTTCTTTACCTCCTGTATCGTATTTAAGTCTTTTTTTGGTTTTTGTCTCTCCGCCTGAATGTTCCTACAACTTATTTGTGTCATTCGCATTCCTTCTCAAATACATACACCCATAAAAACGAACTCTTAATCACAACGATCATGCACACATAAGTATGTTCTAACGTCAAATTGCATTTTAGTCTCCTTGCATATTTAACAGGAGACAATATCATTAACTTATACAAATAGTTAAACATTTTTACGTCGCTGGTCACGATAGTATTGTATACTGTTACCTTTTAATTAGACGTTGTTCGGTCACACAACGATCCAGATATTTTTTTTATATACATATAAAAGAGGAAAATTATATCTTTATAGTGTATATAAAAAAAATTCATACAAAATAAGTAGCTGTTCCAATATTGGGAAACATTTAAAGGTAAAGTAATACAAGCTACAAGTGAAACAAAATAGCATACGCTGGATTAAATACCTTCCTTGTAAGATACCTACTATAACAGAGAAGATAGTCACATTTTTATTAAAAATAGTAACTATTTTTCTTATATTTAGCTCTCTGTCACTTGTATTGCATTACTCT
Organism: Eufriesea mexicana; assembly: GCF_001483705.2. Lineage (NCBI taxonomy): Eukaryota > Metazoa > Arthropoda > Insecta > Hymenoptera > Apidae > Eufriesea > Eufriesea mexicana. The sequence goes on along the minus strand of NW_016909159.1, from coordinate 338,022 downwards.
CAAATCTTCGACCTTATAGTGAGTATTTCGATCGAATACTGACGTAAATTCCGTCATTAGTATTCTCAATATTATTTTGCTTTCTTATCCACAATCGTTGTTCAGCAAAAATAATTTAAAAAACATGGTCACCATTTTGATAATAAAAGTAACATACATAGGTCGTAGTTTAGGAATCCTTCGGGAAATTGCCTTTACTCTAATCCTCGCCTACATAATTTATCGCTATCTTACGAGATAGTCAATACTGGAACGAATCACTCTCAATTTTTGCTCACTTTTTTATTTGCTTATCACGCTATCACCACTAACATTTTTCGTTTTCTGCTTTCACCATCATCTACGAATTTACAGACAACGGATAACTACGTATGAATAATGTGAAAATAACGTTTCTCTTCTGATGGGAACATCCATAACGATATGATTTCAGAACGAAAAGTTCATTTTTTCTTAATCTTTTTTTTTCTTTTTCTTTTTTTGTACTTGGTTGCTTGGCACTCAAAGTGAGAAAACCCGAAGCTTCGAAAGGAACCTATACGGATTTCCATATTATATACAATCAGTAGGAAAATATTGCCTCTAACGCTTGTTATCTGTGGGTCTTAAGCGTCACACGCTTACTTCTAAAATCGACAAAAACAGTAACGTCGTGTCCGCAATCACTGTCGCGAAATTTTTCTTTTTAACGTGTATAAAATCTTACTCTTACTAGCACTTCTTTTCTTACTTGCGGAACCAATCAACCGATGATTTAAATAAGAAGAACTCGATTATTACCAAAGTCTACGACAACGATTCTACCGTCAGGGCACAATGCTATTCCTGATGGCCTATCCATCTCGTCTTCACCTTTTCCATAGCTACCAAATCGCCATTTCAACATACCAGCCGAATCGAATACCTGAATTCGGTTATTTCTAGAGTCGGCTATAATAATGTTACCTTCGTCGTCGATCACTAAACCTTGCGGTCTCAGGAACTGTTTCAAACCACCTGCACACTCGCATCCGAAAATTCGAGCATGCATGAAATCAGCGTCGATGATCACTACCCTGTGATTATTAAAATCCGTTGTAACAACGTTGCCATCCGGATTGAACGCCACTCCACGTGGTGAGTCGAAGTGCTTCCACATGTTGGACGCTGATTCATAACCATATTTTCGGAGGAAAACGCCCTCTGGACTGAATAACTGGACGCGATGATTTCTCGTATCGGACACGACTATTTGACATTCAGAGTTCACAGCGACATCCCATGGATAATTGAATTGACCACAACGACAGCCTTTTTCACCAAAACTTAGAAGAAATATACCTTCCATCGTCAATACCTGAAAATATGCACAATGTCATCATTTAGTTTTTTGTTATTAGCGTACTATCTCACTGGCATGATAAACAGTATCTATTGACACCATTTGTTCGTCTATTCAGTAAAAAGTTCACTTCCAATTGCAACAAGGAGACAATACCGCTATTTTTAAATGCAATCCAACTTCATAGGTATATAAATGTACTGGAAAAAACTATTTATTTCCATTACCTGTATACGATGATTATCTTTGTCAGCTACAACTATACGACGGCGAGCATCGACCGCTACGCCAGCTGGGCGATCGAATTGTCCTGGTGCAGTACCATGTGTACCGAATCTTCTCAAAAAGGAACCATCCTGGCGATATATTTGGATACGATTATTTGACCTATCCGCGACAACTATATGTCCTTCTTTGTCGCATGCCACTCCCCAGGGTCGGCAAAGATTATCTTTCGGATCGCCATTATTGCCAATTATTCTTAACGGTTTTACAGGTAAATCAGAATTCCGATTTATTCTAACTGTAACTGGAAAATTGTTTGAAGGAACTGGTCTTCCTCTGGGTACCGAAACTAGCGGAATCGAGACTGTTTGCCTGAGTAATATCTGAGGTGAATTTCCACGGCCTCTTACTGCTCGTCGATCGCCAATAGGACCTGGATTATTTACGACAACAGCTCCAAGGTTTGCTATAACATTTAATATTGTATCTTCCAAACCATTAAATAAAATCCAATTCTCCTCTTGCGATGGAAGGGATTGGCGACTTTGACGAATTTGAAAAACCTGCGATCAATGAAAATAAATTGCGTTAGTAAAAAATATACGTACTGCAAAATATCTTAAATGTACTAAATATTTATTATATTTAATTGAAAATTAGGAAGATAAAGAATAATTTGATTTAAAGATAATTTTTATGCTAGGTATTTCATATTCCTATGTTATGATTCTACATATGTCTTATAAATATTACTTAATTACGTTATTTGTTATTTATGAAAATGATCAGTTCTAGATTGCACATATTATATATAATTTCTTCCTTTTTATGGAACATAATTTAAAGGTTTCTAGATGACTTGAAATCGAAGTAGCGAAAAAATGAATTAAGTGGATTGAATATTATCTTTTTAGAACTCATAAGAAAAATTTGTTAACTATTTATTGATCTTGTTAATGAATACCTCTTGAGAAGCCATGTCCTTAGTGAGTAACAAATTTAATGGATTGCTAGCCAACGTTTTGGACTCCATGGCTTCGCTAAGCTTATCAGCAGCCCGTGATAATCGGGCTATTCCATATCTAAGCCCCTCATCTCTCGCTTTTAATGCAGCAAATTTGAGAAGCCTAGCTTTTTCGATTCTACTTAACAATTCTTTTTCCCTCGTTTCCAAAGCGGAAGCTACTCTTCTTACGCACAACATCACATCTGCAGTTGCTTGTCTTGCTTTTTGTTCCAATATCTCTGCTGCTATCTACAAAATAATAAAGTCAAATAATTATATCTTTCTATTACAATAATTATTAATGTGGTCTGAAATTCATGATGCAAATAGGATTAAGGAGATTTTATAATTTGAAATAAGGTAAACAAAAAGTTCAAAATAACGAAATAGGATATTAATTATTTTTACTATATGTATAAAAAATAAATTTCTCAAGCAATAATTTATGAAAACAGTGTTAATTATGATAGAGACTTCTAAAACAATTTACTTACTTGTACAGCATCCAGTTCTTCCCTGAGGGCCATTATTCCAAGTTTAGCTTCTTTTAATACTTGATTTGCTTGAATTCCAGCACCTTCAACGGCTTCCATTAAATTTACCGTAATATGTCCACGATGATGGTGGATTCCACATTCACCACATACTGGTTTACTACAAGTTTGACAGTAAAATTTTTGAGCATCGCGATGTAAATCGCAAAATAGAGGTAATTCTGAAGTAGTCAAATTCGGGACATTGATTATTGTAGGACTTGGTATTTCTGGTATATTATGCGTTTGGTTATGTTCATCCTCGTGGCACAACTCTGAGGGATTCTGCACAAGAAAAATAAATAAGTCACTTCGATTAATATTTTACTATAACTGTTGTTAAACTTTGTCAATTATTTTACTTTTTACTCTACTGTTATTGAAATCATATGGTTTGTTTATATCACATACAGGGTATTAAAAGATAAGGGCCTAGAAATTTAAACTACCTGTATAATATTTACTTAGTGAGAAGTAAAAAGTATGGCCAATGGACAACTTAAAATCCATGATTACATAATAGAATAAAATTCTACAATTGTGAGAAATTTATTTGATACTAGCAAAATCATATGAAGGCTGGAAATTATTTCTTTTGACGTAAGATGCCTTTTAATTTGTATATAACATTCATATAAGTTATGAATCTACATATATACATGTTAAAATATCTCTCTCTTATTCCACAGAGTCTGACATACATAGACTTTCTAACCAAGGTTGTAAGCCAAATACATTGTTTACGATGAGTAACTAAATTAAGCATATTAAGCAACCTTAGAGGAGGACACAAAATTATATTTTATGGTGGTAGATTTTAAGATCCTCTCTTATTCCTTATTCTCTATTTCTAGTAATACCTCTTTTCCTAACCACTTTATTTTCCTCTTGTTAATAAGCTCTTAAAACCTAGGTCTTTATTCTTCAATACCCTGTTTGGTTCTGTAAATATCTTCCTTAGTTTTGATAGCTACAATAAGTAATGAATTCATAATATAAGTAAGAATCTAACTAAAAGTAAGTAATAAAGATCAATATATAAGTATGAAAAATGTAATATAAAGTCCTTAATTTCTAATAAACCTAATTATATGATATAAACATATGTGTATTAAATTGAAGGTAAATAATGAACATTTTTAAATGAGAATTTACGAAGCTGTAAAATATGTAATTTTTATTGTTTAAGGGAGATTTAGAGATCAAAGTATACCCACCAAAAGTCGATTCGAAGAACACAAATCACAAACCGCGTCAATGCAATCCTTACATCTGTTATTAACGGAATTTCCAGTTTGCGAGAACTGAATATTGCAGGAAGCAGGTCCATTAAAATTATCACCGTTTACAACTTGTAATAGAGTGTTAATTAACGAATCAACGCTAAAATCTGGGGATTGGCCGTAGCATTGAGAATTCGTGCTGCTTCCGGAGGACGCTGTACCAGGTGAACTCGCATTAGAATAACCAGATTTAGTAAAGAGACTCGGGTGTTTATTGGTCATCTGTAATCAAATGAAATATACATAAAACTAATAACAGGAAAATCAAAAATGAAGTCGACGAAAGATTAATTCCCAACGAAATAGAAGGAAATTTATATTAAAGGAGAGGTAACAATTAAATTTTCAAAAAATCAATTATTTTTATTTTAATATAAATAAATAATAGATATCCTTATCTGTTAAATAAGGTAGTCATATTCACAAATAAAAAACAAAAAAGAAAATAAGGAGAATATTCGACGTATAGTAGCATCGTACAGTCTTATTTAAAAATTCGAAATAAAGAGAATTCTTTATTTATATTTTTGCTCCCTAATTTTCCAATACTTTCAATAATTAATTTTTCTTTTAAATTATGGTAAACATATTAAGATTTATTCATAACCTGTTTTAAAAACAGGAAAATGAAGAATTCTCTATGCGAATTTAATGTTCCTGTATTTTTTTACTATTTAAAAAGGAAAATAAAAATACAAAGAATTCCATACCTTGCGAATCAGATCTAAATTTGTATCGTTTTCCTTTTCCGGCGTTTCTGACATATACTTTCCAAAGAAATTCGTTTCACGATTATAATTTTTACCATGATTCATCGTGAGGTAAGCGTGTGATTAGATGTCTTGGAGAAATTTGGTGTCGAGATATTACCACGTCGTGATACCTTTACCTGAAACAAAAATGATTCGATTCAAACCTCATTTTAAAGTCAATGCAGCTTAATTAACGCGACTCCGTTTATTCTTTTTCTTGAAACTTAGCCATCCATTTCAGATGCAATTTAAATAGATAATTCATGATTCATATCATAAGGAATATCTATACTTCTTCTTCTAGAGGAAACAAGAATTCTATAATAAAATTGAAAAAATAGAAAAAGAGGGTTTAATAAAAATTATCTCATGATATATAATATCATAATATATTTACATAATATATTTTCATTATTCTATTAAATAAATTCATAGCAATTAAACCTTATAGCATAATTAATTACAGAAAATTTATCCAATCAAATTTTATAATATTAAATATAATATAATAATTGGTACCCTATTTGTATCTATACTATTGCATTAAAAAAGATGAATTTAAAAAATTAGAATATAATTTCTTAACTTATTTTTCAGATACACATGTGTTTCCTATTCTTACATAGAGAAAAGATTATATTTCATGATACGGTTATAAATTTATTATTGTTAATATTAAGAAACTAAAATATATTTTATTTAAATATCTACTGTTTTTAAAACAATTATTTCTAAAACAGTTACATTGGAAGAAATACAGTGTAATATTAGGAAAAATGGAAGAATATCTTCACAATCTATTATAGAGAAACGCGGAGAAATGGATGCTTTACAATATCCATAAGGACAGTGCTTCCGTTAAACTATGTACAGTTTATCAAACTGATAACTCGCATTTACTTTAATAATTCATTGTATTACCACCAGGCAATCATTTTTATTTTATCACGGAAATTTTTATTTGCCTCGTGAAAGCACGCTTCGCCACTGCATCCCCAAAGGCAACTGTAATGTACCCTACATTAGAGCAACCCTTACTCTACAAGCATATTTTATGATCATAACTGATCAACTGTATATATATATACACACACAGAATACTCTAAAAGATTATATTAATAATTTGCAAATTATTCGCATCTCTTTTAAGTGAAAATTTATATTTGATACGTATATATGTATAGACAGGAGACACATGTATGCATATCTCGTTTATATCCTGGAAAACGTAGAAAACGTTGATTAATTATGACGAATAGGTTAGAAAACATGGAACGCGTTACAATATCATGGTTACGAATTAAATCAGAATCATTTAGAAGAGAGTCAACGGAAAAGCATTTTGAATCGTGCGGATGGCCCCTTGTTCCAGTTTCAAAAACGGAACACCCCTGCACAGCTGGTTCAAGGTCATCAGACGAGTGATACCCTTTTCAGTTCGGGGATCGAGAAATGGGGTCCCGCTTCCATTGGTGGGACCTCGCAGAAATCAATAACAGTGGGAAATTCGACGTAAATACAGACGTATCGTGTCCTATGTGTTTCTAAATGAATGTTTCAGTCAACTTCTAATCGTAACTTTCTTCGTCCGTTGGCGTTTCGTACGTTAGTGAAACGTCTATCTCTAGCCTTCTTATTCAAAGGAATCTATTTAATGGTATTTGTTGCTTCGTCATTCTAGTCACCTTTAAATGGTATACGTATAATAATATTATTTATAACTCGCGATGAACTCTATTTTAGATTGTTAGAACTTTCATCGATGTTAGCTTTCAAGTGGTTGTTTTATTAACTACAACTGATAAATATAGAAGCGAAACGAGAATGAAAGTGAAATGGCGTGATAATATAGAGCTTCAATCACTGTGTTGCTATGTGCTTCGAGAGTTGGAAGATATAGATGTGTTGATATTATTTAACTATTATTTGACTAATATTTCACTATTATTTGATCATTCTTTTTGTTTGCTTCTTATTAAGTATTGATTAACTAGTATTTAATTAACTACTACTATACTTATTACTAGTTGATTAATATTTTACTATAGGTAACTATTAGTTAAGTAATATTTAACTATTAGTTTTACGATTACTCGTTAACTGATATTTTAAAAAATATCTATTATTCTATATGTTGTTGTCCTACTTTATTTTTATTTTGTAATTAAGTAACACGTTTCTATTTGTAGAAATATTAGTTTACATCCTTTATGTCCAGATTTAAGATTGTGTAATTAATTTGAATAATGTGATGTTTGAAATATGAAAACAATTTAAAAAGAAACGAAAAGGATATATTTATAATTGTTTTCTTCAAATTCAGAAATTAGTATTGAGCATATACTATATACTGAATACTATACCGTATATACACTATACTGTATACAAAATGGTATGAATATACTAAAATGTATGTATACCATTAAAATTGTATATGTATCTTAAAATGAATGTATATAACCAAAATTAGGTGTATATTAAATGTACGTATATAATTAAAGTTGTGTATGTATGCTACAGTGTGTGTATATATTTATATAAGCATTTGATACTATAAATATAACTTGATTCGATAACACTTAAACTATAAAACTAAAAGTTCTTTTTACAATATAGATTGAAAATTCTGGAAAATTAATTTAGACTATTTTCAATAAATTTTATGAACCTTTTATCTTCCATTTCTATTCTTTGTGTCTTAATTATGTTTTATTATATAAATTTTTATTTCCTGATTTTTATAAATTTATAGTATTTTAATGGTATTACAATTTTTTGAAGTTGTTATATGTTGCTATATATATTCATTGTAAATTATTTAAAATTTTCCCGATTCAAATGCAAGAAGGATAAAATAACTAGCTATGAGAAGACAAAAGTTTGAAATAATGCGAATTAAACTAATTTCCAATTGCAATAAATTCTCACAGTAATTTGCACGGTTCTTTAGGAACTTCATTTCCACTTACTTGAGAAGTTAGAAATTACTAGAATGTCACACCAAGTGACTACGTTTAAATTGCACCAAACTTGCATCAAGAATGAAATAAAATTACTAATTAAAAATAAAATAATAAAATGATAAAATAATAAAATTAATGATAAAATTTATAGTTATATGAAAATAAAATGTGCGAATACTTGTGTTTACTAACACAAGGTATATATAATGTAGTTACACAATTAATTATCGCAATGGTAATATTTATATTATAAACAATGTTTAGTATTGTTTACACAATTAAAGTTTATAATCAGATTACAATATTCTATAAACATTTATAGCGTTATACGAATATATAAATATATAATAAATAAATATTTATAAAATTATATAATACTATTATAGTATAGTATATATAGTAAACCATAAATTTAGTATATATATTTATAGCATTAAGTATCATATCATTATGTTATACTATAATAATTCATTATCATATTCAAAAAGAAGAGCAAGATATATATTATATTTTCTTTCTGAACCATATATTACACCATGGATTAAATATAATACAAAATTGTAAAACTAATGCAATAATAAAAACAACCATTATTGGTAATAAAACAAAATATTGTGTTATATAAATATTTCAAATTAGTTACAAATTTTATGTAAGTATAAAAAATAAAAAGAGACATTTATCAATTGTCGTATTATATATGTATGCGTGTATATACGATTGAAATTGCATTAAAATTTTTCCCTTATCGTTAATCATCTTTATTGTAAATTTTTACGAGTTTTTTAATTTATCGCGCACTTCAAACCGGATATTAATATGCAAGGAAATGATTCATGCTACCTTCATAAATGTAAAATCTCATATAACGAGCTCAATACTCACAACTGTCTGAATGAAACTTCGCTGTTTGATAGATAGAACTTTGTTAATTAGTTTTCAATTGTCTGATTTTCGCGATGTTATACGTTTACAAACCTCGTTAATTGAAACATTACTCTTTCGTCAAAGTATGTTCAAAAATACATTTGAAAGTTCAATGATATTCCGGTTATTATTTGTGACTTTATTATCCGATTATTATTAACGAAATATTGATATCGATAAAGTATATTATGTATATCTCCATGTGAATTGCGTATTCAAATTTCTCATGCAATATTGTAAATGTATCAATAGACATATTCTAAAATTATTTAAAAAACTGAAATTTTCACGAATAAATTATTTCATATATGATAATGTAACTACGACATATTTGATATGATAAATATATATAAAAGATAATTTCATCTGTTATTATAAATTATATGTTAAAAATTATTATATGTTAATTATGTTAAATGTATTCATATTATATGATATTAACGTCATTATTCGCGTTAAATATAATTATATTAATTTATAGCAATAACTCGAACAATTGCACTGTGCTCTTTGTAGCTTTTTAATTTTATTACGTATCTCGAATGATAAAAATGAAGATTATTCATGAAACAGCCATTGTAATCTCGTTTGTTTTATTCATATGCGTATTTTTTCACAAAGTACATTCATTCGTTATTTATTTGTCGTATATGATATAATAATACGTATGAAATAATCACGTAATAATGGAAATTATGTAAGTATAGCGTTATACGAATATATAAATATATAATAAATAAATATTTATAAAATTATATAATACTATTATAGTATAGTATATATAGTAAACCATAAATTTAGTATATATATTTATAGCATTAAGTATCATATCATTATGTTATACTATAATAATTCATTATCATATTCAAAAAGAAGAGCAAGATATATATTATATTTTCTTTCTGAACCATATATTACACCATGGATTAAATATAATACAAAATTGTAAAACTAATGCAATAATAAAAACAACCATTATTGGTAATAAAACAAAATATTGTGTTATATAAATATTTCAAATTAGTTACAAATTTTATGTAAGTATAAAAAATAAAAAGAGACATTTATCAATTGTCGTATTATATATGTATGCGTGTATATACGATTGAAATTGCATTAAAATTTTTCCCTTATCGTTAATCATCTTTATTGTAAATTTTTACGAGTTTTTTAATTTATCGCGCACTTCAAACCGGATATTAATATGCAAGGAAATGATTCATGCTACCTTCATAAATGTAAAATCTCATATAACGAGCTCAATACTCACAACTGTCTGAATGAAACTTCGCTGTTTGATAGATAGAACTTTGTTAATTAGTTTTCAATTGTCTGATTTTCGCGATGTTATACGTTTACAAACCTCGTTAATTGAAACATTACTCTTTCGTCAAAGTATGTTCAAAAATACATTTGAAAGTTCAATGATATTCCGGTTATTATTTGTGACTTTATTATCCGATTATTATTAACGAAATATTGATATCGATAAAGTATATTATGTATATCTCCATGTGAATTGCGTATTCAAATTTCTCATGCAATATTGTAAATGTATCAATAGACATATTCTAAAATTATTTAAAAAACTGAAATTTTCACGAATAAATTATTTCATATATGATAATGTAACTACGACATATTTGATATGATAAATATATATAAAAGATAATTTCATCTGTTATTATAAATTATATGTTAAAAATTATTATATGTTAATTATGTTAAATGTATTCATATTATATGATATTAACGTCATTATTCGCGTTAAATATAATTATATTAATTTATAGCAATAACTCGAACAATTGCACTGTGCTCTTTGTAGCTTTTTAATTTTATTACGTATCTCGAATGATAAAAATGAAGATTATTCATGAAACAGCCATTGTAATCTCGTTTGTTTTATTCATATGCGTATTTTTTCACAAAGTACATTCATTCGTTATTTATTTGTCGTATATGATATAATAATACGTATGAAATAATCACGTAATAATGGAAATTATGTAAGAAAGAAATTTACGAAATACAGAATTATTTAAAAATAATTAATTCATTAATAAAAAATAATGAATTCTTAATGAAAAATAATAATTATTAACTATGAAAAATTATTTTCGATATGTAAATCTTTAAAATAAGTCTTTTAAATAAATTTAACTGAATCTAAATTCTTGGAAAAACCTCAAAATTCTGAAAATTATAATTATACCTAGTTAATATTATTTAATTATGATTTAGTCATTTCTTAGTTATATATTACAAAAACTATACAATAATTCAATTTTTGGAAATAAATTATTTTTCTAATATTCAATCTTTTGATCTACTTAAATGTGTCTAAATATCTTTCCTTATATTACATCAAATTTATTTTTATT
>NW_016909159.1:288411-326556 GCF_001483705.2 Eufriesea mexicana | reverse complement strand
ACCCTTGTCTCTTTCCTTTGCACTTTTCAAGTTAATATTAGCAATATTAATGTTACGTAATGTCCATTATAATTTCAAACCTTTTCCTTTTTTAATGCCATCACAATAGAATTTAAAAGCCCTTTACCACGCTTTAATAAATAATTAAAACGATATATAAAGATATCGTTAAATAAAAGTTAAAAATCCAGGAAATGGTAGAGATGTTAAACACACGATGAAATTGCTTACTAGGAACAGTTATATAGTTTAGAGTTATCATGTGTTATGTCAACATCGGTACATAAACATACAGAAAGTTTCAAACTTTGGTCAGTGACCAATAGTATTAGGATGGGAAAGATTCCAAAAATAAAAATCTACAAATATAACATAAAATATAATAATGCTAAATATTGAAATATAAAGGAAAATCAATAATGTTTCATTTAAATTACAGGCCAAAATGATGATACGAATTTAATTTGAAATAATAAAAATAACTCATACTTATCGAGGAATAAATATTTTTCATATAAATCGTTGAACGGAAATATTGAAATTTTGTAGCACTATTAATAATTTTTATTAAAATATTTGAAAATTTTCCAATTTTCTTGTGATTTTAAACAAATATTGATTGCAAAACAGTTTGATACCTTAGAATAAAAAGACCGAAATTATTGTGTTTATTATTAAACTATTATTATTAAGGATAATGGCAGACATATTTCTGGATTTATATTTACGAACGAATTTTATTCCTTATTTTTTTAACACTAAATTTTGGAAAAGCTTATAATCACGTTTGCCTATATTAGTGGTTATATTAATAATATATGTAGTGATATAAATTACTCTGTTACACTAATTTAAAAAAATAAAACAAATTATAAATTTAAATAACAATAGATTTTTACTAATTCATAGGAATATTCTACCATTTTTCTTCTAAATTACAAATTTTAACATAAAATGTAATGAAAATCTCTAGTATTTGGAAAGTAAATATTAAATTGTTTTCTACTTAAAAAAAATTACAGATATAAATTTAGTTGCTCATTTAATTTCAAAAACGTAAAGCAGGATTTATGAAGCTTTATTATTCTCTCAGATTAAATTCAGAGTAAAAATAAAATCTAAATATTTGTCCAAAAGTTTCAATATCGTAATGCAATATCTACCGAAAACTGAGACTTAGTTATACCATAATCAAACGTATTATGTGACCTACGAAGTCCTTTTATGTTTATAGTATTAAATGAACTCCCAACTGTTTTATCATCAAAAGATTTACATCGAATCGAGAAAAGAATATTACCAGCATAGAAGAAACTTTTATCATCCAATGGAAAAAGAATTATTCGACGGAAAAGAAACTGTTTAATTATTCTACAAAATATAAATAACAAAAAAATTATCTTCTCAGAATAATTATTTATTAGTCTCTAAATTTAATTTATTATTCATCAATTACTCTACAGAAGACAAATAAAAAGAAAAATGATCTTTTCAGAATAGTTATTTATTATTCTCCAAATTTAATTTATTATTTCTTCAATTACTCTATAGAATACAAAAAAAATTATTCTGCAGCTCTTGTGTAATTATAATACAACGAAACAAATTATATAGTATGATAAAATAAATTTCTTTTCCCTATAGTTGCACATATTTGGTAACGTCGAAGCGTTCATGGAAGCTCGTTCACTGTAAATAGCAAGAATCATGGATGGGTTTTCCACAAAGGAACCGGGCGTCTGGTTTACAGCAGTTTCAAACGAAAACGCTACACATTGGCCTGCAAACTTTTCCCTTTTCCGTTTTTCCAGCAGCTGGTCTGCAGCAGTTTGAGGGTGCTATCCTTGAAATCGCCATGGCGACCAAGGTTAGACCTGCTATTCTTCTCGAGGGTCAAAAAGAAAGAGAAAGTGAAGTATCTGTCATCCTCTAAAAGTCCCAGTAACGTATAACGACGAGGAAATCCCTAGGAATCGTAAACGCAGATTCGAGATTTGGAACTCGTATTTGGAACTTTACACTTTGAAACATAGCGAAAAAGGAGAAAGAAAGAAAATTATCGGGGTATTTCCTGTTTGAACTACTAGATATACACGACACATTTTTTTTTTACAGGAAACACGTTCAAAAATTTATTTGTTTGTACAGCTAATATGTACTTCTCTTCTTAATTCTATCAAATTTTTAATTGTCTAAGAAAATCTTGTAAGATGAATTATCTGTTTGTAAAAATCAATAAGAAAAATGAAATTAAAAAACTTCCAGTTTTTGTTAAATTAATTGAAAAGCAACACAAAGTTATATAATTGGAATAAAAATATATAAAATATTTTAAATTGTAAAGAAAATTATTAACTATTGTTAATTTATGATATAACTGTGCTGTGTCTTTTTATAAATAAGTTTTGTAAACAAATATAAAAAATTAGCGAACTTTAGAGAAGACTATGCTACAAGTATGACAAAAGACGGCTATGCACTATAGCAATCTCTAATAATTTTTCTAGATCTTCTATGGAACTAGATCTCCTATTAAATATACGCAAGAAGATAAGGAATTATAGTATATATTAAATTATAACATATTTTTCAAAATGGAAATAGAACAAGCATTATAAATAAATACAGCACGAATATAGATCGAAAATTTTCTATAGTAAAAGAGATTTATTTCGTAGATATGGGAAAACAAGTGCGCATGCGCATCCATTGAATATTATACGGGTGTATATACACAATTACACGATTTCAAGCAATTACTATCTAAAGGTTTATTAAATTCTTCACAACTGAATTTCTACGAAACAGTTAAAACATAATTCCGATTTACTTAAGAATAAGTTTAATAAATTTAAAAAAAGAAATATTTAATTAAATTTAAAAAAAGAAATATTTAATTAACATTCGATTATAAAATTTCTTGTATCCAAATTGTTATAAATTAATATGTATAATTACTACAAACATATTTATATATCTACGTGATTTAGAAAAAGACATAACCATATACATATTAGCGACATTGTAGTCATATGTAAATTTATCGCAACATTATAGCATTCTTATTCAACGATATTTTTAAACTTCATGAAAAAAATGTTTGGTTATAGACGCATACAACGAACCAATGAAAACGAACAAACTTTCCAAATTTCGATTTCATCGTCGTTGGACAGCGCCGTCGTAGATATACTTTCCCTTTCGTTCGAATTTCAATGTCGTCCGAGAACAGCACTTTACGACACAAATATGAGAATGTAAACGAACACACGTTTGACCTGAGTGACAAGCGACTTTTGAGCCCCCTAATTACCTCTTTGTGTCGTTCTACTTGACATAACGATTATAATAATACCTTCGAACTAACCGAAAATCAAAAATCAACGAGACAGTTTTCACTTTCATTTCATCGCGAACGTAACACGCATTCGTTTATTTCCAGCCACGTAAAACGAGACTATCGCTTCTTTATCCTTATCTAACGATCGAGTTGCTTACCCAAACTATAGCAAACCAATGAACTATAAACTAGCTATATAATATAACATAAATACCTTCGCCACGATGAGTCTTCACAAATGTTCGTTTAGTACGTCATTTGTTCAAAGCAGCAAGCACCATCTAATTCCACAATTCGAACCTAATCGATGACAATTCAAAGAAAATAAAGAAAGAGAAAATGCCGGAAAATAGAGTCAGAACACGTGTTTCGTCTCAACGGAGGAGAAAAATAATTTCTGATTCTTTTATAAATCTTCCACTCGTTACATGCCAGTCAAATTCACGTTGGCTTTCGTTGAAGCACTAAATTATTATCGGCATCCGCACGTGTTCGCCGGGAACGAAATTATATGCAACGCGTCGAGCCTCCGGTCTACACTGATCCCTTGAATTCAACTACTCGACTGAATCCCGTTGAAACTCGAGTCCCCCAGCACTCTCTTCCCCCTCTCTAGCTCCCTTCCTCCGCCACCTCGTCCTGCCCTGGCCGCTCAATTTCGCCAAGCGAGCGAGCTTTCCTCAACCAATCGAAAGAATGCATTTTTACCCCCCCCCCCCAAATTCGAATCGGTGATTCACACCCCCGCACTATCCTTTCTACGTTCGAATTCCCGGCACACAGTGCTCTCTTTTTCTCTCTCTCTCTTGCTCCATCCCCCTCTCCCTCTCCTACTGTATGTCATCCTATCATCCCTTTTCTTCTACTTTCATCCGATTCAATGTCTATGCTTCCCCGTGGACGAGTAATTCGCGTCAGTCGAGTTTATATAGTCACAGAAAGAATGATTACCAGATTCGAAACTCGTTTTCTTTCCAGATCGAACGCGGAGATCACGCCGTGGGTTCTCCCGGCGTCAACATGACTACGCGGAAGTAGTAGCGCGCAACAATATGTATCCATATGCAATGAGGTTCGGATCCAGTCGAACGTGTTATTCGCCAGGTGCAGAATAAATGAATGACCAAGCAACGAGTAGAAGAGTCTGTACCTCTCCATGCATGACACTACGCGAGAATGGTATAGCGCTCGCGCGTGGACATATACGAAAAGTTTTCAGTCAGAAACTCGATCCCCCCGCATTGTCGCTTACCCGTTATTATTCCGAACGATCGCTCTCGTTGCCTAGGTGCACAGGAGATCGGTATTTTTTACTTGCAGCGTTTTCTTTTACGAGAGATGAGAACGTACGAGTGCATGCATCTACGTACGTAGTCCAGCACCTACATAGCCGGTGGAACAGTTTCCATGCCTGGAAGAGCGCGTGCGCCGCAAAATCATGAATGGAGCCCACCGCTCAATGCGAGAGTCCAGCTACACAGTCACAGTCATACAGCCACTCCACTTTTATTTATATCCCTCCAACGACGACCTTCAGCCAAGGTAGGGTTGATCAGACAAATCAGGTTCCGTTCTACGGAGAAACAGGTGTCACTGCAATCGTCGTGGACGATTTCGAGATAACGATTGTCCTGGTTAAATGATTGAAACTCATGGTTGCAATGGTCCATCCGGGACTGGTGATGGTACATCCATGTGGAAACTTTCGATGCACATGGGAGTCGGTTATGCTTGTTATAAGATATGTTTGGTGTACTAACTTTTAACATGTCAATTTTTCTACTCCGTATTGTCAGGTCTTAATAAATGACGAGGAGTAAATACATGATGAATGAAATGCTTACTAATGGCATGTTCTCGAACGCAATTTGATAAATACTTAAAATATTTCTTTATGTATTGAGATTGTATTTGGGGAAATTATTTTTTTAATATTATTATTGTTAATATTGTTATTGATATCTAACAGATAATTTAAAACCAAAATTATATACTTTAATATTATGTATCTTCTAAATATACAAATTTTACAAAATAGATATTACAAAATGTAAAACATTAACTAATCCAACTAATTGTTACATTAATTATCAATTTTTCTAAACAAGATAATAATACATCACACAAACAAGCTAAATAACCAATATCAAAAATATTTGCAAAATATAAGTAAATTATTACATGCAATTAAAAAAACCATTCTAAACTTAATCTAACATCAAAACGATTGCTTATTTGATAACAAATTGTACTTTCTTCATTAACCTTTTAAATACTCTACATCAGCATCAATGGTGATAAAATAGTACTTATATATTAACACATGAATGAAACGAACTGTTGCATTCCAGTTACTCAAGGCGTGAACTTAATTCAAAATAAATTATCGTAACACTGTTACTAATTTGAAAACTTGACCTAAAATAAAAGAAAAATTTATTTTTACTCCACATACACATGTCAATAGTACAAATAAAAATAGATATAAGACACGAACGGGTATAAAATGTAATACGAATAAAGAAATATTTCTATGAAAAATTGTTAGCACGATCGATTGATAGATCGATCCTGATTCACTTTTCAAAAAATCGTCATTAGTAAAAGCATTAGTTGATGTACAAAGAATTAGCGCAGCTTCACGTTTATGAATGTATACCTTGGGCGTGAAGATCACGTGGCGGGGTACTGTGGCGCTTTAACGATCGAGAACATCCTCTCCCCTCCCTTTCTCTAGCTTTATCACACACTCCCCTCCTTTCTCCTTTGATATGACCAAGCTGTACAGGATGTATCATTTATAGGATCTGGGTCGTTCTCAATTCGACGAATAAGAAATCTGCAATGCAAAAATTGTCCTGTAAATGAAATATATTTTTTTTAATACTATTTGTCCTTGTTCTTGCGTTAATTTTGCATTTTGCATTTAAATGAAAATGAAATGAAAATTAAATTATTTCAAAGTATGTTTCATACAATTAACTAAGCACGTTTAATTTTTTAAGTTGCTGCGACCTTTCAATGGTAGAGACGTGGATATTTTCCTTTATAGATTTTAAATCGGTCAAAGGATTAGTTTAAGTGATATACACTGATTGATAAAAATTAAGAAACGAAGTAATAATTTGTGAATTTTTATGTATTCTTTTTTTTTTAAATACGTAGACTAAAATTAAAAATTGACTTTATACGGAATATTTGAAAAAATATTATTTACTAGTATATAATGTTATTTCTACATTCAATTTTTAATATATATATATTGGTAAACAAAAAATATACCAAAATTCGAAAATGGATACTTTGTTTCTCAACTTTTGTCAACAAGTGTAAGTTCAAAAATCATCAACAATTTCTTTTTTTTTCAATTTGTAAAATATTAAAGTAATAATAAGATTTTTTCTAGTTCTAGTATTACTAATAAAAATTAACGTTAATTGAAATGTTAAACCTAAAAAAAAAAAAATTGAAGAAGATAAGTGTAAAATTTCATCATATTTTAAAGTTTAAATGTTAAGTATTTAATATCAAGTCTTTTTTACTATTAGCGAAATCGATAAGCAAGAAATCGATTCTATCAACGCAGGAACAATGACGCCATCAGCGGGCACATATTGTAATAGTTGCTTTCAATTGTTTTAAGAAAAGACGTCAGTCAAGCGCAAGATACTATAGAGTATGGTTGTATAAAAATAAAACGTGATTATCAAAAACTGCCTTGCGTTTCCTCTTTCACCAAATTACAACATTTACAATTAAGATATTACACAATTTATCAAAATACTTACATTTTTAAGTGTAATACAAAGTTTCGTAAAGCAGTTAACAGATGACGTCTTGGATGTCGTCATCGCGTAATATCGTTGATAGATTGATGGATACGCATTGTAGTTTGCTGGAACAAGAGCAACACATATACGTATAGATAGTAATCTCAGAATTGTGAGATTAAAAGTTATATATGAATGCATTTATGTAAATATTTTAATTTCATAAAACTAGTATGTATTATTAATTCGCTTACCTTAAATTTAAAATTTATTAACATATGTTAGATAAATTAGATGAATAAAATTAGTATCAAACAAATAATTACTTTTTTCTTGCATCAGAATATATTATATTTAATAAGCACTTGAATTTAATAATACGATTTTACTTAATCAATGCTTATAAATCTAATAATGCATTTCATCATGCTCTGATACATTTCCTGATATAAAAATATCTTTCTCCTGAATGTAGATATGTACCTGAAAAATTACGAATTTGTATTTCAGCATTAAACGCAAATTTTAAGATCGTTTTAACAACATATATTGTTTAAAATAAATAAAAAATATTAAACAAGGAACCAGTTTTTTTTTAACAAAGTCATTCGAATTCATACTTCGCTGAAAAAAAGAAATAACCATACTACTTTAAACGTAAAGACATAAGACATATGTACACAATAGATGCAGTTTTGTCCCCCACTATAATCTCAAGTATCGAAAGAAAGATTGATCAAAATTTGTTACCGTTGTGTAGGGTGTAGAGTAATGCGTGGGCGTCTGTACTTGCAAAATTGTAGGTGTAAAGGTGGGTGTATCGAGGAGAAAAGGATAAGCTCATTGAATATCCCAGTTTTTGGTACATGTACGTACACACGAACGTTTAATTCTCCTATTCGATAAAAAACTAGAATTAAAATACAATTCTATTCTAAGAAGCATATATCAAATGGAAATAAGGATTCGATAAATATTCTTTAAAACAAAAGTATCGAGAATACTAGTATTTAGTAATAAAATTATTTTGTATCACGATATACGTCATTTGTCCACAAAGGATGTAGTAGTAAATAAATTATAATCGATCCAAATTGGACCAGCGTATAATAAGCAGAATTAATCAAAAACATATTGTTATATTACGACATATTACTGTTATAATACTATCACGAATATATTACGTTCTATTAAAATTGCATAAGTGCATAACATTAATAACATTATCCTTCTACAATGTATCAAATTTTATAAATTGTTTACATACATTAGTATACATAGATAAATAACTCTTTCTATCGAAACCATAACCTAACGAATTCGTAGTTTATTATTAATCCACATGAATTACGAATTACGAATTTAATTAATAATTACTCCTATCATAGTCGCAACTTCGAAATTTATGGCTAAACTGCATACCTTTGAAATACCTGAACACATGAAGCATCCTAACTGTGCCAAAATTATCTTAATCACTCTAATAACGTACCGTAATTAAATATACATGTCTTCTTTCAACCAAAAGGTTAAAGTTATAAAACCTTTATCGATCGAGGCGCTAAAACCCTAAACCGAAAGTTCTTACATACAATTCGACATACATAGCGAGTTTCGCATCTTGAAAGTTTTCATCGATGAACAATGGTAACGAAAGTCGATGCCACAAATTTTTCACGATTCTACGCTAAAACCTTTCATCGATAGACGAAAACCTCGAGACAGTAAATATTTTATAGGAGAAGTGGAAAACTCGTTGTTCGTAACGAAATTCGATATCTGAAGTTCTTCTTCGAAGAAAATTCGTACATGTCGTCAATTATAAAGACTGGAGGTTATGTTTGATGTGTTGTGAATTTTCAAAGAAAAGTCGAAAGTTTTCGTGAATGGACTAGTCGGTGAATTGAAACGGCGTGTAGCGGTAGCTAAGTATACGAATGTATATATATATCCTCAGCCCACGCTTTATGCGCGGGCGTCGCGACGAAGGCGTCATAGCAGTTTCGCTCTTGCGATGACCTTGGAAGCACCCACGCGCCAAAAGAGACCACCGTGCGGGGGTGGTTCGTTCATCGACGTTCCAGCCACTCTTCTCGATTTTCCTCCCCATTCTCTCTACGTATTTCCTATATACGCGATATAGAACGTGCGCATGCCCTTTAAGCGCGTAAACTTGCGTTAAAATTCATGCTTTCCATTTACGTAAGTACCTTGTTATTTCATTCCTCTCTGGCGAATTCGTTTGTTTGCCAGTTTGCCATTGGTAACACCTTCGAAAGTTAAATGAATTACTGACGTTCAAATACGTTATGATAAGAGAAAGTAAGATGAACCGTATTCATGACGTTTTATCTAGAGGAATATAGAAGCAGCGTTCACTAGGTTGTAGAGTAATAGTTAGTTTTGTTCATGTATTAGAAATTATTCTAGAATTCAATATTATAATTTGGTAGTTTATAGTTTGATTGTTATTCATAAATGCATTTATTGAGAATTTATGTTTATCCTTCTGCTTTGTATATTAATAATGAATTGTAATTTCTATGAATATATAAACTTAGTTATTTTTGTTAATTATTATAAAATTGGATACAAGTATTTGGCTTATAAATAAATTATAGATTAAAAAATGTGAGATACATAAAGGAGACATAAATGTGAATTTAAATAATAATTAAATAAGAACATAAGCAATTTATATTAAGAAGTTATTTATTATTTTTGAATTATAAATAATTTATTGAAAATTTATAAATATATCCCTGCTTACTTTATTAACAATGAATAATAATTTCTAAAAATATATAAATTTTTGTTGTTGAAAAAGTATTTATTTCAAACTCGTAAAGTTCAAAGATTATTATTGTATATACATATAACGATATTTATATCCATTTTCCGAAATAAATCGAATTATTTACTCCGAAGAAAGTTTTAGAGAATACGAAGTATATATTGCTATGTTACAAGACAGTTTATGGAACAGTTTTTCTCGACGGTCTGTTAAATCGCTGCTTACCTACTGTTAGCCTAACAATACAAAGAAAAAGGGCACAGTGGATGGTAATTCGATGAGTGGTGGGGACAGGTACGAAAAGTTTGTCGATATTGTTCGTAAACAGTACTAAACTCATCTGTTAGGAAACGTTATATCGTTTCCAACATCCAACAGAAAAGATTGTTTTAATTATTATTTTCTAAATAATTAAATAAGTTAGAGGTATCGTATAAAAATATTGTTTGCAAGACTTTAATTGATTTTAAAATTAATGAATTATGATTTAATAACAATCGAAGTAATATATGAATATGTATGGCATCTAGGGAATTTTTTTTCTTTTAGTCATTAAATGTAACTATTTGAATAATTTAAAAAAAATTTTCAGATTTTACATTTAATACATTTGATTGGTTTAATACTAAAATAAAATTATTTTTGTTCTATATCATATTTTAGGATCAAATAAATTTTCTGTATATTACATATGAATCTCAATTAGCTGGACTGTATATATATACATGAAAATTGTATTAGCAATGTTGGATTTAGAATATTATATGGAATGTTAGTCAAATTTGAAACTAAAACTATAATTCAAAGATATTAGAATTTTCCAATAAAAATTCAATTCCAAATTAATTTAAAAAAAATTGTAATAAATTATTTGACGCACACTAAAATATAATATAAAAGATATATTGTTTTAGCTTTGAACTTTAACCTTTTCAAGAATTAATTACGTTTCGACGATTAAGCTATTAAATACGTAAATTTCTTTTTCATAACTAGTCATTGAATATTTCTTTTCTAAAAATAGTTTTAAACAACAACGAGATTTCCTTTAATTAATTAAAAAGTTAATTTATACTCTACATCGAATACATTAGTTATAAAGTTAAATAAAAAGAAATAAAAATATGAATTGTTACAATTTTTCGTGATTAAAGTGAAAAATTTTATATAATGTCATACTTTCAATAAAATATACGTAATTCAATATTTGCAATTTGTTATTTAAACATTTAAAACAATTTAAACATTTTATCCAAGTTGATTGAAAAATTACATATTAACAATTAGTAATTTAATTTCTCTTCTTTTCTCGTAAAATTAGGAAAATGCTGTTACGTATATTATACATAAATGCAAGAACATTCTGTTCAAGGAGGAAGCAACATTGCCAAAATTTCCACGAAAATACCTACCAGGTGCAGATATTTGCTGGACACTATTGTGCCTAAATTTTGCTGAGTACATTTATGGCGTAGGTCTGAAGGTCTGCTGAAAATTCTTATTTCTACAACCGCAAGCAAAGAATCGTAAGCTGCGTCGAATTTCAAAAGAACGCTTTTGAAATGAAGAGTTAACTATGAAGAGTTAAAACGCTGTGCTTTTAACGATAGATTTTTATATAAAATACATAAAATTATATATATATAAAATTTTGAAATTATTTTGAATTTTAGTTGTCAATTTGAAGAAAAATTCTAATATCAAGTATTATTTTATTTATCATTAAGTAGCAAAATTTACAATATTAAATTAAACATCAAATACTTTTGTTTTAATAAATATTTAAGGAAAGTTAAATGTTAAATAAAATTTAAATCGATTTAAGTTTAAATTTAAAAGTTAGTACACTACTTATCGTTATATACTTGATACTTTTAGTATACTACTTTTGCATATTAATGTTATATTAAATTTAGCATTAGAAGAGTAAGATGGATATTTATTAACAATAAAAGTTGTAAGATATTTTGAAAATATAAAAATTATTTTATTTTATTCATGTTAAATAATTACACGTCAATAAGCAATTTAGCTATAAAAAAATTAATAAAATTAAATATAAACCTTTCATTTTGCAAAAATTGTTTATTTCTCTAGTATACATCTATACTTTCCACTAATATGTAAAAGTATTTATTATTTAAATAAATAAATATTATTTTTATTCTACTATAATATTATACATTCTTTTCTAACATGACGATTTAAATGTCATACATTTTGTACTTAAATGTATTCTTTATTTAGATGTACTATGCTGTGATTAGTAACAACCTTATTAGGGCTTGAGAAATATTTTATATGCTATAAAATTATTAAACTTTACGACTTCTATGGTGAAATATTGTAAGTCCTAATAAATTCTTTATAACCCTGAAAACTTCCGTTCTACCAATATATTCTCTGTACCTTTCTGTAATTATACCTGCTTGTATTGTAAAAGGATTTTCACTGAAGACACAAAAGATACGTATGCATGGGACTATTTTGTAGAATTTCTTTAAATAAGACTAAAATGTGGTTTTATATTGAAAAAATTTAAAATACATTTTTCCTAAGTTATATAAATTTCGAAACTTATTTCAAAATTGCTGTAAATCAGTAAGTAAATTTAACCTATAAATATACAAACACGTAAATTAGAAAATATTGTAATTTAAAGTAAAATAATGCTTCATATGTATACTAATTTATTAATATATTAATATAAATAATTTCAACTTGTTATAACTTCAGTTTATATAAAAAAGATACAATAAACCATATTTCTTTTAAAAATATTAATGCTAGTCAAAAATTCGTTAAAAATAATTAAATATTATTTTACATCTGCATCTAAATACGATATAAAAAAATGTAATAAACTAAATTATTTTGTATTATATCGCATTTTCATTAAAAATGTCAGAAGTTTATAACAATGCATAATTATTTCAGGAGATTGAAGAATTTTTTTTATGAATTATTCTGTTAATTACTAAGATTATTTCTATGTACTAAAACTCTTAATGAGAGAGATTATAATTTAAACATAATATTTACATTTGTATAAATTTTATTATTTAAATATTTTTAAAATAACAATTTATAAAATTATTTAATCATTTTAAAAATTATAAGATATATGTCCATAGTTCATGCATGATTAATATGTTTGTTCATGCCAATTTTTAATATTTATATCCATTAAAAATTATAAATGTGAAATACAAAATCATTATGCGAATTAATGATAATTAATCTAAAATATAAAAATGGAATCGATATATAATGTAATATATGAACAACATTTACTTATTTAATCTATTTTAAATTTCTTAAATGAATATGTATATTTATTTATTCTTCTTAGCTATTACTTATTATTACTTATACAGTTATTATTTAGTTATTATTAAATAGTTACTATTTATTGTGTTTTATTATCCTATTAATATGTTCTTCATTTTAACTACGATTTAATCATAAAGTTCTTTTCTTGACAATATACTATTTACAACCCCTACAATAGCCACACAAATAAGATTAAAAATCAATTTAAATTCATCAGTAATTACAATAAATAAATATTTACTTATAAAATGTAACTTAAAATATTTATTATAAAATTAATAAAATATATAATATGTATTTATTAATATACTTTGTGATACTTACTATGATTTTTGTTTTTATATGTTTAAATTTTATCGTTCTAGTTTCATATCAAATTTTATGGTTGGTAATGATGACAAAAATTCTTTTTCTGGTAATAGATAGACAAAACTAAAATATCCCTACATGATACTGTTTATACTTTTGGTTAGTTAGATCATGTTTTAGGAAGTATAATAGTAGATTGATGACAGTACAATATAATATACCCAAATAATTTAATATATATGAAAAATAATTTATTTTTATTATATAATACATATGATTTATACGAAAACAACTGTTTTAATATCATTGTACACATTCTTTTAATCTATGTGCTATTTTTTGTATAAATTTTGAAAGTACAATTTATAAATTTTTTAATGTTTGGAAATTCTAAAGTAAGAAGAAAAATTAATATTTAAATAACTAATATATTATACTTAACTCTTTTCCATTTTAATTCTCAATATGAAAAGATTAGAACAATTTCTGTTTATCTTTTCCTTTTTCTTTGAAAACCTTTGTAATTTTGATTAATATCATTACTATTACTACTATTTATATTTTAAAAATACTACAAATTAAAAAACTTTGTTATTCAATTTTTACTCCAAATATTCCTATAAAAGATGCTTATTCTGATCTTTTAACTTAATACCTTAATGTGCAATAAATATATTGGTTTATAGTGAAGATAAGCAATAAATAATTTCTTAATATATAAATTAAACAATCATGTTAATATGTTGTATGCAATGAACATTATATATATTTGATTTATTGAAAAAATACGTAAAGATATTGCAATACTGAATTAATCTTTTTGTTTATTATTATCTATGGAATATTCTCAAGATACAGAGATAACTACAAAGTCTGCTGTAGATATGGTATGTTCTAAAATAAAAATTTAACATATTCTATATGCAAAAATTTAATTCATTCAATTTTTATTACAATAATGTTTTCTCTTTTATTATATGATATTTTAGCCGGAACCATTAATAATTGAAAAATCATCAATATTAGGAAATATAGTGAATAGAGAAGATATTCAAAAAGATGAAATATTAACAGAAAATTTAGAAAAAAATACTGCAGAAACACTAGAAGTACAAAACAATGAAAACTCATTAGATGTAATAAAAGAGAATAAAGCTATACAAGATACAGAAGTGACATATTCAACTAATTTATTTTATTACAAGTGGAACAATTCTCCAAATTTATTATGTGAAGCAACTGTGGAATATCAGCCAACAGAATCATATGAAAACTTTACAAAGGGTTGTCAGTGGTCTCCAGATGGAACATGCTTATTAGTACCTTCTGAAGATTTTAGAATTAGAATTTATGAACTCCCTAAAGAATTATATTCTGAGAAAATTCCTTTAAATTTATCATCTAAACACTTTTCAGCAGCATTAACAGTAAAAGAAGGGGGACTTATATATGACACTTGTTGGTATCCATTTATGAATTCATGGGAACCTGCTACTTCTTGTTTTTTAAGTACAAGTAGAGAAAGTCCTATACATTTATGGGATGCCTTTAATGGTGAATTACGAGCAACATACCGTGCTTATAATCAGTTAGTAATATAAATGTTTATAAACAGCATTGGATTATATCTTATTGATAACAAAATATTATATAACATAGAGATAATATTATATAATACTATAACAATATATTATAAGATAATTACATAATGTAACATTATTTAAAACTGAAAATGTTATAAAATTTTTAACAATTTTTTTGTATGTTATACTTCAATATATAAGATATATTTATTCAACATTTACATATAGCAACTGATGTATATGTAAGATCTTTATTTCGAATTTAAAAATTATAATATTTATATAAATATAATGAATTTTATAATGTATATTGTTGTTAGAGTTGACGAAGTAGAAGCTGCAATAAGTATTCAATTTATTGACACTGCTAAAGAAGTGTGGGCTGGTTTCAAAAATGCATTAAGAATTTTTGATATGGAACATCCAGGTCGTCAAACAAATACTATTCAGTTTAAAAGAGATTTTCCAAATATAACAGGAATAGTTTCTTGTATTCGAGAAAATCCAATTATGCCAGGATTAGTTGCTTTTGGTACATATTCTAAATATATTGGTAAGTAAACAGTAATAGGTAGTATTTAATATCTTATTAAAAATACTACTGATGCTAATAGTACTATTAATTTAAGTACATATTTTTTTGTTAGGTTTATATAAAGATGGACCATTATGTACTTTTAAGACAAGAAGTGGTGTAACCCAAATTGAATTTAGTCCTTGTGGAACAAAATTATTTTCAGCAGTTAGACGTAGTAATGAATTTTTATGCTGGGATCTTCGTAACCCAGGCACTGTGCTCTATTCCCTTAAAGGACGTCAATCTGATACAAATCAGAGAATTCAATTTGACATTATGCCTAATGGAAAAGAAATAGTCTCAGGTTTGATAAATTATTATGAAATATGTCATATTAATGTAAAAATAATCTTTTGTTATTTTTAATTTTCATTTTTTAGGTAGTACAAATGGAGATATTATAATTTGGGAATTACCACAAAACTTAGATTGTATAGATCTTAATACAGCATATGAAATAAAGTTATCATGTGATTGTATAAATGGAATAAGTTTACATAGAAGTTTACCAGTAGTTGCTACAAGCACAGGACAACGGTTTTGTGATAGTATAACATCAACTAGAGATAATAGTGTTCGATTATGGTCATTTTCTTAATTTGACAATGTGATAAATTATTATAAGATGCAAATGTTACTGTTACTACTCCATAAATGAAATGCAAAAATAAATTCCAAGTACATTTTTGTATAATAATTTGGCACTTGATGTGAATTTTTGAAATACAAGAATTGTATATCGTATCAGTATTGCTATATTTTAACATTTAACAATACAATAGTAAATAAGTTTATCATAAACTTATAATAGATTTTAGCATGGAGACTTTTTAAACAAATAATATAAACATTTGATTATATTAATGAAAGTAAAATTGCGAATAAATATAAAATTTATAATAAAATGCATTTGTAAATAAAAATTATATTTTGTCATATTTTATATATCTTATTCTTTTTTAAGATTGAACATTTTTTAAATTTATGAATAAATTTGTTTAATTAATATTTAACTAAAATAAATTTACGTAAAAATTTAAAAAATATAAAATTTGTTAAAATTTTGAATAGTAATAGTTTCCTAAATAGTAATAAGTTGATACATATTTATAAATTCATTTATTATTATTTTTGATAGTTTATAGGAAAAATTAAATTTTAGATATTTAAATTTATATTTACATATAAAACTGATTAAATTTAATTGTACTGTTCATATTTTTATAATTGTAAAATATTTTTTTCCCATATTTCTTTTTAATTAAATAGTCTCACATATCATTTGTAACTATATATATTATATTATACTATATATTACATCTTATTTAGTAACAAGAAATATTCCATTAATTTTACGATCATTATTAAGTAATTTATAATAGTTGAAATTATATATCTTTGCAATATTTAAAATATTTTTATATACTATTTACTAAAATGACGATTACATGTAAAAAAAAAAATTGAAACAATGACTTTGTTATAATTTTTAAAAATTATTTGGTATTGAAAAAAGCAAAAAAATATACATAAATATAAATAATTTAAATAGAAAGTGAGCGCTAGAAAATGCTTTTTACTACAATTTTTTTTATATTACTATGCACTTATTGATAATAATATAAATTGATATTTTATATTTTTTTATAAATATAATCGATCCAATAAATGTTCATAAATATAACAAAATACTATATAAATCTGATAGTATTTCACTAATGCACGAAAAATAAAAATATTTTTAGCAGAATTAAACAAATATACAATTTTACCCTTATTCTATTTACACCACTGCTTCGAAGTCAAGTCAACTTCAATTTAGCATTCAAGTAACACGTGGTAGGGATATATATTTTTGGCGGACAAACAATTTTTTTCTGATACATATGTATTTCTTGTATGTTACAATGAAGGTAACAAAATGTCTCTGTTCTTTAAATACGTGCAAAAATAAAGAATATTTTTAGTTTTGTAATTAATATAATTGTTTGATTGACAGCAATATAAATTCGTTGAGAACGGTATCTGAAGTTGTACATGTACTTTGCAAACTCGCCGGGAATATAAAGCGTTAAATTGTTGTATGATTATATTTCCAATTGTATCTCTTTTCAAAAACAAACTCATTTTTGTTGGTTGCGTTGTGATTCCTTGGCAGAAAGAAAAAAGGGAAGAAGGTAAAGAAGATTGGAGAAAAGAAGAAGTAAACAGAGAAATGACGAGCTAAAGTAGATGGTACGTGCCAATATGTGTGTTATGTATTAATGCGTACTAATGCTTAATAATTGCTATTACAACCTGTTTTCTCAAATGTTTGTAGGGGTATAGTTTTTGAAAATATCGAATGTCTGTAAAAAACGATTCCCAAAGGGAATCAGTAAATAATTCCATTTTAATGTTCATGTGAAATATTCGTAAGGATACAGAAAACCTTATCGTAATTTCAAGATTTTCACGGAAATTTTTTATAAACACATTTGTGATGTGATGAATAAGATTCTACTATCTTAATCTTTTGAAAAACATAGATTTGTAGAATGGCTTCTAACGTGCAGTCTTTCCCGCGAATGCTGAAAATGTTGCGGGAAAACAGCAATACCAAGGAAAAACGCGAAGCTTTAACCTATATTCGCAGGTACTCTTGTTGATATTTTTATCTGAAAATCGATATGTATAAATATACAAATTATTTACAAAAATCAGAACAACTTTATGATAAATCTTGGATATTAGTTCCTGTTTTCAAATATTTGTTAATTATATTGATCTCATGTTTCAACTAATTCTCATTATATTATTGATTTTTTTATGTAGAAAATATTTTATCACAATATGAAATAATATATAAAATTTTGTTAAATTTTGTTAAACTTTCTGACAATTATATTATTTTAGCAACAGCAAAAAATTAGAATCTACAAAATCTATTAAAGAAGAACAATATAAAGAATTGTGCAAACTAATTATAGATGTATTTGCAACGGGAAATAATGATATACAGAACGAAGCATATGAAACATTAACTGTAGTTATTCAGGAATTTAAAGACCATACTTTGAATTTATTTGAAGCCATATCACAGATAAGTCAAAAAAATAGGTTTGTTCATATAAAATAAACTTTCAATAATTTATTACTGATAAACTATAATTTACTAATATTTTTAAATTAAAATTAATATCATAGATTACCGGAATCTAGAATATATTCAACTGTCAAATATTTTATAATTTATATTTTATTATATGTAATGTATATCGTATTATACTTAGATATATATTATTTTTATTTTAAGATTATTTATTTCTTGCTACTAAAGCATTAATAATATTTAACATCAATTTTTGCAGTTATAATATTTTTATTGTAATTTCAGACTAAAAATTCTTAAATTATTAGAGGTAGTTGAAGATAATGCTATATCAACATTTGCTTCTGATCCACATGCTGTAATTTTTTTTAATAATTGTATGTGTACAATACAAACAAATACAATGCCATGGACAGCACCAACTGCATGTGTAGATAATCTTCAAGCATTGATAGATGCTGAAAGTAAACCATTATCAGATGACCAAAGATTAGAAGAAGAAACAGTTAATTATTGTGTAACTTTATTAAGGAGATTATATAAAGTGGCTGCAATAACATCAGATATTAAAGTTCAAAGGGTACATACATAATTAGTAAATTTTAATAAACAATGTATAAATAATATATGAATTATTTGTATATTACAAAAGTGTAAAAATATTAAGTTATTTATTCTTATAGTTTCATGCACTTTTAATGGATAAAATAACGCTATTAGCTTATATGGGTCATAAACGACAACGAGGTCCTGCTTTGAAACTTTTACAACAAGCTCTAGCCACAAATATGTTATCACATGTTCGTACTAAACTAACATCTGCATGGACTCGATATATAGCAGCATTACAATCTACATACTGCAAACGTATGTTACTTTTAGTATCTGGATGTGAATTAGATTGGGCTACACAATGGAATGTTAGTATTCAGTTTCTTGGTATGGACCTCCACCGTGGTGCTGGTTTAATAAATAATTTACTGAGTGTTGAAGAAAAGGCATTTAAATCTACAGATGCAATTATACGCAGGTATATATAATGACCACATAAGAAATGACACCATCTAGTACAAGTCAGAAATAATGCAATATTTTATGCTTCAGGCAAGCATTTCTTTCATGGAAATTATTGGTGGACAATTTTGCTTTAGACTCACAAGAACTTGCTACTGCTAGGCGAATAAAATTGTTGTGTATTCCCTTGAATGCAAAAAATAGTAAAACTGAATTAATAGCATTAACAAAGTTAGAAGTCTGGTGGCATGTGATCATTAAACTTTATAAAGATATTACTAAATTTGTCAATCCTGTAATTACACAGTTCTTAAATTTTTGCTTTGGACCTCTTGGAGACACACCATTATTATCTTCAAAGTTTGATATAGTAGCCTCACCAGGAAAAAGATTTTTTAAAACAAAAGTTGTTGCTGTAGATGCTTTATGCCAACTTCTTGTTACAAAACAAGAAAATCATCATACTGCTGCAATCTTGGAAGAAAGACTTCCACACCCTATATCTGATGTTGTTTTCCAAGAGTGCTATAAAAGTATAATTCACAGTGTAGGAGAAGCACTGCTTGTGCTTAGCCAACTTACAGATGCAGAAATGAAAAACAGATATCAACTTGGTAAAATACTATGGACTAATTTAGTCAGTTATATACAAGAATCAAAACTAAAGGAAAAGGTTTAAATATTATTTAAAGAGAACATTTTACTGTTTAAAATTACATTAAAATGAATTAATTGTTAAATAATGTTATTTTACAGGAAAACATGTATAAAGATATGATACTAGTAACTATAGAACTAACAAATTATGCTAAGGATAAATTAATGATTAAAAATTTGATTCTTGACATGATCTTATTTCAAATTGCTGATTTGAGTATAGATTTAAATTTCCAAGATGATACACTATCAGGCTTAGTATTCAAACTTCTTCAAATACCAGTCTTAGATCAAGCTGAAAAGTGAGTGTTATAAATATATTATTATTAGAATAATATATAATGAATGTCATATATATTATTAAATTTTCTCAATAATATACACTTTTTTGTGTTATTAATATTTGAAATACAATTTAAAAGATATATTGAGTAATAATTGATATATAATTTAAAAAAGATAAATAACAATTAAATAGATATAATTTCATTTTAATTTACAACTTTTCTGCTTTTAATAAGCTATATTTTCTTCTTTTATTATAAATGAAGATAAAATTTTTTATACACAATTTTATTTTGCAATTACTTATATTACTGTCTTTGCATTATGTATTTAACATAATTTAAATATATTTATATTATTAATATATTATGATATAGTATGATATAAATATATTTATATTTAAATTAATATATTTATATTATTGTTGTAAGAAAAATGTAAAAAATACATATAAAACTATTTTTTAAGGAAACATTATAATGCATTAAAGAATCTCTTTTGGCAATCTATCAAGTCTCGAAAAGAGAATATGTATCATTTACATGCATTTAGTTGTCTTAAAAAGCTGCATGAAAAATTACATCTATTATTAAGTAAACGAAACAAAAACGAGTAAGTTACAAATAATTTAAAGTAACAATTAATATCAGTTAGAATATTGACTTTGTACTATTTTTTATTATTTTTATAATACTTTTCAGCTCTATTATTCTTGAATTGTGGCTTATTTTAGCAGATGTATTAGGAAAATACATGAGTGACATACAAGAAATCAATGAAGGAAGCTCTTCAGAACACAATTTAAAGACTGTTGAATCTATTGTAATGTTTCCATTTATGTATTTACAGTTGGAGGATCAAAAGCAGGTTAATTTTGTTATATTAAATAATTTATAAATTTTAAATATCATATATAATTATTGATTATGGTAAATATGGTATATGTATATTTCCATCTTAATTTTGATGGTATTTGCTATAGGTTCAAGAATTAGCAAAAGCTTGGAAATATTTATATAGACAATTTGAAATGCGAACAGACCTTATGACAACTGTAAAGTCTAACGAAATTTTATTGAATGTTGCAAGTGTTATGCAAAATTGTTTGACAACTAATCAAAAATCTTCTTATCTTATTATAAATTGTTTAGACTTTTTATTAAGTACTATCAACTATAAGCTTCTATTGGGTATGTTAATAATTTAGTTTATAAGTAAACAAGTAGTTTTCAGAGTAAAATATATATACACATATACATATATACAGGGTGTCCCAGCAACGGTAGTACAACCGGGAAGGGGGTGATTCTACGTAAAAAAACAAATTGAAAATAAAGAATAACATTTTTTTATTCGAAGCTTCGTTGTCAAGAAAATCGATTTTGAATATATACCGAGTATGCGTGCACTTAACTTTTTTTTTTTTTCGATTCGTTTCTGTTTGTAGAATCACTCCGTTCCCAATTATACTACTGTTGCTGGGACACGTTGTGTGTGTGTAAATATTTATCTTTAAATTTAATTTTTAGCAAATGCAGGAATTCCATCTATCATACATCTTATTGTGGATCTTATAACATACTTTTTATGCAGTAAGAAGATTAAGGAATGTGAAACTGCTCTAAAAGCATTATCAGCAGTACTCGTTACTATTTTCGGTCACAATTCAGAAAAAATAGTACCATATTTGCAAATTTGTAAACCTGTAATTAAACTCATGCTTCAGTCTGATTTAGAATCGTTATATAATGAAGTATGTACTTTCTTAATATATTATTTCTATTGAATGTATATAGAAACAATTAACTTTAAAATATTTTATTTGCAGATAGCAAGTACTTGGGAAGGTGTAGTTAATATTTTTAAAGGACTTGGTAAATTAGTAGATTATAATCTTCTTTCAGATTACAAAAAACTAATTATTCTAGCATTAAATCATCCAAGTCTTGACATACAAGTTCAAACAGTATCTCTTTTTGAATTACAAAATGGGTTAAATGATAGTATTAAATTAATATTAGAAGAAATAGAAAAAGAAACAAGGAATAATAAAATATTATGTAAAATTATAAAA
Organism: Eufriesea mexicana; assembly: GCF_001483705.2. Classification (NCBI taxonomy): domain Eukaryota; kingdom Metazoa; phylum Arthropoda; class Insecta; order Hymenoptera; family Apidae; genus Eufriesea; species Eufriesea mexicana. Next base: position 303,729 of record NW_016909159.1, on the reverse strand, counting down.
AAGAAAAATGACCAAGTTGGAAAATCATCAAATCAATTAAAAATAGTTGGTACCTTTGTAAGAGCAACTAGTAATCAAAAATTAATAATTAAAGAACCAGATAAAATTGATAAAAAAGCATTAATTGACGCAGATTCGCAGGTAAATATATATATGTACATAATTCCGGACTTTCTATAATCTGTATATATGTTTATAGAATAATTTGATTACATTTATAGTCTGAAAGTACCCAAAAAAATAACTCATATATGTAGAAAAAAATAAATGCATTTCATAAATACATTATTCATAGATAAGCTTAAGTGATATAAAAATATATAAATGATACTCTTTATAAGTTTATAAATAACTCTATATACATAAAGAATATATCATCATTGCTGAATACAAATTTACCATGTGATTTATAGTACATTTCTATGTAGAAAATGTTATATAAATATATATTTTTTGTATTATATCTGTTTGTGTATATACTGCAGGTGACATTTATGTAACAATTGTAATCATGTTTCTGTTATAATTATTCTAATATTTGATATTTTTCAATTGTAGGGTTATGTATTTATTAAAACAGATTTGAAATTTGATGTTAATCGTTTGACTGAACACCAAAAAGAGTCATTAAAACGTAAAAGAGAGGATATTCCAGCATTATATAATGATTTGTCACAATCTTCATCGCAGGATACTCAAAATTTGCAAGAGTGGTTTGATAAGAGGAATAAAATGTTAGAAGAAACAGAGAAAGGACACAATAAGAAAGATAATAGTTCAATTAAAAATATGTTGGATGATGACGCTAATAAAGAAAATAAAATTGAAATGAAGGAGTTAGAAACAATCAATAAATCGACTGTGGAAAATGACACAAAGTCCACAGACAGTGTTGGACCAAATATGTCATTAGAATCTGTACAAAAAGCGAAATGTAATATAGATAATAATGAAAATTCGTTTGTAGAAAACGAAACGGTAACAGTGGAAAATGTTAATGACAATGCAGAAGCAAAAACTTCAGTAGATTCTATATCGAAGGACTTGAATGCTACTGCTCAAGAAGAATTTTTAGAAAACAAAGCTGACCAAAGACTATCCCCGTCTGTATTAGATAGTGGTAAGCGGCGCAATCGTTTTAATGTTGCTGTAAAATCTACTTCACCAAAATCAGAAGAAATTGTTAACAGTCAACCAGGACAGTCAAATATTACTCAAGCCTTGCAGAGAACATTAAGAACAAAAGTAATTCAAGGCAAATCTGAAATGATTAATAAACAAAAAACTTCAGAAAATATGGAAAATAAAGTAATCAAAGAGGATAAAAGAGGTATTAAACGTAAATCAACTTTGGATAGCGAAAACGAAGGTACCAGTTTGCGTCAACGAAGGAGAGCTTCTGCAATGGAAATGATTAGTGATAGTGACAGCTGTAAATCTACAGACAATGATAATGTAGCAATGAGTTTAGAGGAGATAATTAATGAATCGAATTTAAGCCAACGTACTAAAAATGAAATATCCCGTTTACGTATAAATATGGTATTTGACAGTCCTTTATCACGTTGTCGTCGATCTAAGGGGCATGAAGATAATAATAAAGAAACGTTTACCAAAAAACTATCACTAGAAAATAAAGGTGCTAAATTAAAAAGTGGAGATGCAAAAGTAGGTGACATAAAGAAAACTCAGAAAATTAATGAGAAAGAATTAAAGGGTAAGAGTAAAATAGGAAAAATTAAAAAAATATTCAATAAAAAGAGTGAATTAGAAGAACAAACGGAAGAAGAAACTATAGAAACGGAAGAAGGCTTAGTTGAAACCAAAACATGTTCTGAAAATGATGTTAGAACAATTAATAATATTGTTCAAGATGCTAAGTTTACAGAAGGTAAAAACCAGGTGCAGAATGATATGGAAGATATAATAGAAGATTCACAAGCAATGGTTAAATTAGATAAAGGGAGATTATTTAAAGCAAAAGTTGAAGTTAGTAAAATTGAAGATATAAAAAAGGTTTTACAGAATAAAACAAGTGACTTAGAAGGAGAGAAAGAAGAGGTGGAAAAGGAACAGGCAAAAAATGTACAAACAGAAGTTACTGTAAAAATATCAGATGATACATGTAATTTATCCGGTACAAACAAATTTATTAAAACTAATGTTGAGACAGTTAATTATAATAGATCAAATAGTGACACACAAAGTACAATTCAAGATGTTAAGTCTACTGAAGGAAAAACTCGAGATAATATGGAAGATATAATTGAAAATTCTCAAGAATTACCTGAATTAGAGAAGAAATTTAATGAAAAACAATATTTTATTAAATTGAATAGAATTGAAGATACTTTTCCTTTAATGAAATATCATGAAACTACAATTGAAGATGAAGAAGTGGCTAAAATTGTTTCAAATGATTGTGATAGCGACGATACCGAAGTTCCTAAATATTATGTTAAGGGATTTGAAGAAGTCAGTATCATTGAACCAAAGATTTCGACTCCTGTTATTGAAAATAATTTATGTGATAATGAAAAAGATGCTGTACTTGAAGCGCAAAAAGTAAATGATGGATTACAATTTAAATCCTTGCTTGAGTTATCATCACCTAAAAGTAATGTTAAACGTCAGACGAAATTTAAATGTTATCCAGGACGTGCAGCTCATATGTTAGGATTAGTAACAAAGCAGGCAAGAATGGAAGCTGAAAGCAATGTTATAAATTTTGACGATGAACATGTGGCTAAAAAACTAAAATCTAAGGATGCAGACAATGATGTATTGCTCGGAAAGAAGGAACAAGGATCTGTATCCAAAGAAGTTGACAAAGTAACAGCATGTAGTAGCAGACAAGAAAAAATTTTTAGTAATATGAGATCAACAGATTATTGTTCTTCACCTCCAATAAAATTATTTTCCAATTTGAAAAATGATGGAGAAAAAATTTTTTCAAAAACAGACAAATCAGTAAATTGTTTATCCATACAAACTGATGCTCAAATTGATAAGATAGATGAAGAGGCAATGCTTGAGGGAGATGAATTACCAATCTTAGAATGGTCAAGTGCAAATCCACCATCACTAACTGCATCTCCAAGTGCAAGTATATTGAAACGTCAACGTCAATCTATTCCAGAACCTGATCCAGAATCTATAACTCCAAACAAGGTAATATCTTTAAGTATTTGATATAAGATATTTTCATTTTATGGAAACAGATTTTATAGATAAATAATATTTTTCTGCTACATATAGCACATTCGGTTCAAATAAAAATCATGAAAAAAATATTTCAAATAAAAGTTATCTATCAAGAGAATAGACAGAAAATATTTTATTTATCTATGTCTTTTGTATAAACCATTTTATGAAAGATTTATAGACTTTGTATTATGCATTAATGGTATATCTTGAGAATGGTTTAAATGAGTAGTATTTGAAGATGTTTCCATGCCTTTAAGACATTTGAAATATTCTTTAAAGAAAAGTTGTGTTTAAATTCTATAAATTAATTTGAATTTATATTACATAAAATATAATATAAATATAAATAAATATATAAATATAAGTATTACAATACTCAAATATTATAATTCAATTTAAAGATTTTTAGTATCTGATCTTTTTGTATTTAGATATTTTTTTATATAGTTTGATGATTTAAAATTTAATACAATATGTTAATTGTAATATGTTATATACTATTATAGAGAAAGAGAGTAAGTTTTGCGGATCCTCCAGTTTCAAAGGAAATGGGCTATGAAATTACATCTACTGACTCTCCTCATAAAGCTAATAAATTTACCTCACGTGGATTACTAACACGCAAGGATTCACCACTACGATTAAAACAAATCAAACAGAAAATAACTTCAACTGATACAGATAAGTTAGAAAAAGATGAAGAGGTTGATATGACAAATGTATCTGAAGTTGACTTACAGTGTGAAAGAGAAAATGAATTATTAACAAAGATAGCTGAGGAATTAGAGTATTCAGAGAATGTCACAATAGATACTGATATACAAACATCGTGTAATTCTGTAGAGGATGAATCAACAAATGTTGTTCCTATGATAAGTAATACTTGTAATGAAATTAAAATTGGTAATTTAAATGTAGAATATGAAATTACTGGAGATTCAACATTTTCAAAACGTATAGAACCAACAATTATGAATAAAATAGTTGAAAATAAAAATGATGAAATTTTGAAAACATCAAAAGATCTTAATGTTTGTACAGAAAATAATGAATTTGACGATTCTACAACACAAGAAGATATATTTATTGGAGTAGATGCAACACATAATGATTATGCTAAAGATGCAGAAACTATCTCTGATGTTAATGCAAGTGTTGTACAAGACACATCTGTTACAAATAAGTCATTAGATTTACTTAATGTTCGGAATAATTCTTTAATAGAATATTCATCAGAAAAACACATAAATTCTGCAAATTTGGACGATACAGTAGATGTAGCCAACTTTACTGAATTGAATTCTTCAGCAAATTCAGATGAAATTTTTTGTGGAAAATTAATAAGAACAAGCACACAGAGAACAGAGAATATTCAAGAACAAGATACTTTACCTGTTACAGATTCAATATTTGGCAGTCTACCTTTGAGTCAAGATAGTCAAAATACAAATGAACTTAATGTAGAAATTTCACATCCAGAGCTGTTAGATTCAATACATCCTATATACCCTACATTAATATTATGTAAAGAACCTATAACATCTATTACTGATCATTTAACTAATCCCCTTTGGGTGCAACATTTATCTGCATATTTTACAAATAGAAATGTTCAAACTGTTGGTGATCTCGCAAGGTTACCTGAACGTGAAGTAAATAGAATTCCAGTAAAGGGTAATTCGAAAGTTGAATTTGTAAAGAGTGTTTTAAAGAGTTTTGAGAAAAAATATGTTGTAAAAGTAATGAATAATATCACAGAAAATGTAGACAATACTTTAAGCAACAAAGTGTCATATGCTGTAAATATTAACGTATCTGCATCTACACCAAAAGTAACACCACAAGATCAAGTATTAAAAATTGCTGATGAAGTACATAATAAATTAATAAATCACGGTATGCCATTAAGTCAGTCAAGTTGTGGCTTAAGTGCATTTAAGACATTTAAAAAAGCAACAGAAATTACATTAAATGAACCATCAAATATATTTATAGCTGATACTTCTAAGGTTCAACCACAAACATATGAACATTCTACACAAACAACTACATCAAAATCGTCAAATATGACAACTATGTATGTACAATCTCTTCTTCATATTTTGCAGTATAGATTTATTCAAATTTAAAAATTAATTAAATTCCATTAAAAATATCTATAAAACGTCATTCTTTAAAGATATTACATTGTATGTAATGAAAATAATTATATTGTATGTAATGAAAATAATTATGTGCTTTTATTTTTTAGTGCACTTTAAAATTTTATTTTTATGTTAAGTTAACCATTTTTTAATGTTATATATTTATTTTATATATATGTAATGTGTACGCAATAAAGTTCTATTTTTATGTAGGCAAATTATAAATGAACCAATATCGTCAGCAATAGTTACTGTTTCTGCATCAGAAAATATTATTGGAAATACTTTCGCCCTTGTTAGAAGTACAATACCAATAACACAAGTAATGAAAACTGTTGGAACCTGTACTAGTAATGATTCTATTTATCTCGCCAAGACAGTAACAAATAAAGCAACAAAATCTGTCTCAGCACAAATGGCTTTGGAAGATCTTTTGGATGAAATAGATGTTAACTTAGTGCTAGAAAGTGCAGCGAGAAGATGCACCCCAGAAAAAATCCTTATGAAATATAAGGTAAATATTTTCCTTTAATTCCTACATAGTGTTTCACCTCAGCTATAATACTAATTACAAATTAAGAAATTATGTCTTTACTAATAAAATACTTAAATTCAATACTGTTCAGTTCTGATATGATTATATTTTATTTGTTTTAATGTAATTAGAAATTTTCTTTAATATAACATGATTTATAATTTAATTAAACAATTATTTGTATACTTTATCATTTGTAACATACTTCAATGATCATGCATTAATATATATTATTACAAATTTTTATTATATAAAACATAAAAGTAGATGCTAATGTAAGGATATAAAACTACTTATTTTTACAGAACAAAATGAGGCATGTATCACAGGTGGAATTAGAAAGTGAAACTATTAAATTGCTTGGTGCTGAAAACAGAAAAAACTCTAATGAAGTAGCATTGAAGGCGGCATGTCGTGCTTGCGGAGTGAATAAAGTTTTACTTCGGCTTCCTGATATTTTCAGTGCTGACAAACAATTTTTCATAAAGGTATTGAATGCCTACAGAAAAAAAATAAAGACTAGTGATTGTTTGGATATCCTTGATTTTGATGAAGTTAAGGATGCTATCTGTCAAAAATGCATGTCGTCAGAACTTGCTGAGATGTTGTCCACAAAATTAAAAGAAGAAGAACAACAAGGAATAAAAAAGCCTATGACAGAGTTATCTAGTTTGGATGCCATGTTGAAAAGAATGCCAATGGATGTAATCATTAGTCATACAGTGGCAAATGATGAATTAATACCGTCGCGTGTCGTTTTAGACATAGCTTTGCAAAATAATAGCCCAAGTGATATAGCACAAGCTTTAGAATCTCAATCTTCTCCTATGACGAAAAATGTTTTCAACAAACTTTGGTCTTCCCAATTTGCAGTTGAATACATTGATCAACTGAGTGAGTCTAAGGAAGATCTATTAAAGATCTTTAAAGCAATTAGCTCGAAACTCAGTGAGCAAGATTTTTTGCAAGCATTCTATGAATCCATGAACATGAAATTAATGGTAAAGAAAGAGAAGGACTAAAACTTGTTTGTATTTACTAATCGATTCACAATCCTCGTGTACGATATTTATTAGTAACATTATTTGTAATCGTAGATTGGTTCTCAATAATATGATCCTCGACACTGACATGTATTATAGCGTCTTTTTTGTAACTAAATTTTATGAAGAAATTTTTCATTTGTGTCACATGGTTATGATGTGACACTTATTAGCAGGTTTGTACCAAGATATAAAAGCTATTTACTAAAAAAAAGCGATTATTCTTTCTGATTATGATCTAACATTTTTAAATTCTGGCTAAATTATATTGAATGAATGTCAATGATCTTCAATTTGACTAAATCTGTACATTACATATTTATTATGTTTTCATGCAAAGTTCATTATCCAACCAATTGCTTTATTTCATTTTTAAATCTATGATCAGTTTCATGGAGGTAGTAAATACATAATTTGTTATTATTTATATTTTTGTTTTATCTGTTTCATAAAGTACCATTCAAAAATTTTCTGTCAGTAATATAATACTTGATAGACCCAATCGTAACGGTAATTTAATTTTTGTTAATTATTTGTGACTTCAGTTTTAAAAACAAAAAAGTTGTTTTTAATCACATAATTATTGGTTCATTTACATAGAAAAGTTTTTAATTAAATATATAAATGTATATATGTCTAACAAATATTTCAATTCTTTTTTGTACGATTAATGCGTCGTTCTTTAGACTTGTGCGAGAGGGACAGAGTTATGTTCATTTATTGATATCAAAATTTCGTAAAATATTACATTTCTTTACAATGTTCGTTTCATAGAATGTTTATACATATATTTCGTATTTTATTATTGCTGTACTATTACTAGATAAATTACATTGTGATAAACAGTGTAATATTCATAACTGAATTCATAATACTTAAATTGACTTTAATTTATGGGGAAGTTTACAATCGGAATTTTAATGTACATGTTATATAAGAAAGGAATGCCCATTAGTAGAATAGGAAAGAATACTAGTTAGGGCGCGACGCAATAAATAGTCGTAACTGAAAACATATATGCTTCCACTGATGGATTAAAGAATACTTCTCATTTCAAGTAATAACCATTAGTTTGTTTTTAGTACGTTAAAATAAAAGTATTTTATTCCAGTTATAAATTACTGAAAACTCAAGATAATATTATTCTTATTAACTTACATAAATTTTTTAAATAGATTACACATGCAACGTCTATTAGCTTTAAAGCGTACAATATTGTAAATATTACACACGCGTCCACACAACACACACACGCACGCATGCACACACATAACACAACACACACACGCACGCATGCACACACATAACACAACACACACACACACACATACACACATATACACACACTTTATTAATATAATAGTAATCATTAAAAAGTACCAATCAGTTTGCTATATTGTTAATTTGTTTAAGATAAATATCATAGCCGAGGATCACATAAAAATGCCTACCACCTGGTATTTGTTTCTAAATTGAAATGTAACTTTTGAAATTAAGACCTATTTTTATAAAATTTCTTGTTTTGACCTAAAAAAGAAAAAGGGGGAGATAAAGTTTGAGACAAAGTTAAAAGGGACAATTTACAATTTAATGTTTACTAATTTTTGCTTTGATGTAAAAAATTTTTCACGCAGATTTTAAAGTATTTTGCACAGACTGGTACTTCACAGGTTATATGTTTAAGTAATTCTTTTCGCATACAAAAGTAGAAGCGTATTTTGTAAGTAAATTTTTGCAATTACTTATGTTGGAAATTAAAATGCATAAAAGTATAAGAAAATTCAGACGTATTTGCAAAGTTGGATCAAGCAAAAGTCAGTCAAGTAAATTCACATTTTTCATTGAAAGTTTGTCTGCAATGTATTCAAAGTTCAGAACACGAATTAACATCGCTAACGTTAAAAATATTTTATACAATAGATTTCACGATCATTAGCGACTACACGAGAATTTCCACTGATCTTGGCAAGAGTTAGTTTCTTTTTCGTTAGATGTCGTATTATTCCTTAGAATCTTTACGGAGTTGTATAACATTTCAACATTACGTAAACTGCGAACTTGTCATTTAATTGTTCATAACTTTATGTGACTGTTAGTTGTCAGTTATTTCCACACAATTCCTTGTTCACTTTGCATGGGATGTTGAACAAGTATCGATAATTGATTTTGATTAAACTGTTCTGTTGAGATGTTATGCTGTTTAACAAATATTTTGTACATATGACATACCTTGATACAAGATGAACATTTATCCCTCATATCGCTCTAACAATGAAAAAATCAGGTATATAGAGAAAAAAATAAAAAAAAAAAAAAAAAGAATAGGAGAACGTTGGGTATACAATGATGAATGGGGACGATCATCGATTTACTTCGATTGTAAAGAATAAGCTTTAAATATTAGGAGTAAGCATTTTCACAACGTTCTCAAAACATGATAATGACATGTTAACCATTATAAGCGCATGCTAAGATCAATGTGAGATGTACGAGTGCCTCGAACGAACAAATAATTCTGCATTTCTGGATATCGATATTTTCAAAACGTTCGTTTCACTTTTATTTCGTAATGAATAAAATGTAACAATAATAATTGTTTATTAGTGAACATTTACACGTAGGAATAAATTGAGATGTGTTCACAATTAGTCATTTCTTTTCGTATGTCTCACAAGTTTTAGGTAAATATTCGAACAGCCTGCTCCTTTTTTTTTGCCACTCGGTATGTTTCTTTCGCAACACGAAGAGGCGTGCATCCATTTTTATTAGTTAAATACGTTTTAGTGGTAGCCTTTCCAAAATGTTTGAACTTTTAAAACAAAATTGTGTAAAAAGGAAAAAAAAAAGAAAGAAAGAAAGATTAACTAAAAATTGCGTCTATTTATCAGGTACTTGTACTTTTCATTTAGGATTAGGAATAAAGAATTTTGCTTCATTTATCTTTCCAAAGAATTTCGATTTACGTAGTAATTTGTGGTTTTTAAATCGTTACGATTTGTCAATTGAAAAATCTTACTTGTGATAAGATTAATCTGTTTATTTATTCGTGGGAATCTTAAATTTAAATTATTCCCAGATGTTGTACTTTTCTATTTAATCTGGTCCAAAGGAGCTATACAATTTTTGCTAATTCTTTAGCCGTATATATAAACGATTTTAGTTAAGGTTTAATCGATGCATAGGTTTTTCTTGGGTCTTAAATAATATCATACACATAGTAATGAGAAATTATACAATAGATTGTACACGTATCCAGTGTGTGACCTGTAATATTAAATCAATATTTTATACAAATTGATAAGATACAATAAATAAGTTTTATAGTCATTTTGTGTGTACTTTAACCAGATGCCTCCTCCAAATACTTTATAACTAATTTTAATTCGATTAATTTTTATACTGATATCTTATCATTAGAAAAAAATGTTGATTAGTTTTCAAGAATTTGCGAAATTCAATTATATGGTTTACGTAAAAAGTTAATAATAGTATTTCTATTAAAATTTAATGGTATAACTTTTTAAGTGCTAATACCGTTTATCCCTGTAGTTGAAATTATACTAAATTAATTTATGTTCTAACAAGAATTGAAGTTTTGTAATATATATTTAATAAAAATTTGAAAGTGGTTTTCATGAATATTGTTAAATAATATTAGAGGCATTACATATTTTCTTTTGTATTTAGAATACATATTTAAGTAATCGCATAATTTAAGGATTAAATGTTCTATTATATAAACAATAAAGTTCAATTTAATAAAATTTAAACACGTGACAGATGAATTTAAAAAATAATTTTTTTAGCCATTGGTTTTTGGAAACAGAACGCTTTCGTGATACCATTTTATTAATAATTATGATTTTTAATAACGAATTAACAGTGAACGTATAGTTAAAACGAATTACTAATTATTTATTTACAAACTTTCTGTATACACGATAATTTTGCACTACTCTAATAATTATTCTGCAATTATTTCACGTGATTTTATGGCAATTTAACATATTACTAATTAATTAAAAATAAAACGTATCCTTGTAAATCTATATCTGTTACCTTTTATTTTTGATTTTACTTAATAAAATTCGTTCTTGAATGTACACAGATAAAAATCGAAAATTATCTCGTATTTTCAATGCATATTAATATTTATCATTTATAAAGTAGATGAAACAAAAAGTATATATGAATAACAAATAATAATATAGAAATAGAAAATTCAGCTACGTATAACTATATATAGCTGGATTTTTATTTTTGAACACTGTTCCCCATTCATTTCGTGTAAAGATAATCTCATACGCATCTTATTCGGGACATTACTCTTGTTGGATCGAAATCAGAGATTCGCTTTCAATTATAGTTGAAATCGTATATTCCCAAAGAAACTTGTATCAAAATACGATGCCAGCTCTTCGACGTCAGGGATACGCGCCATATTCTGCTTCTTATAGCACGTGTAATCGATACAAGAAATCTAAAGAGTTACGTTTTTATCATTTGTATCCCATTTTTCGTTCAACAAGTGTGCAGAAAAAAAGGAAGCTGTTATACATTTTTTCGTGTCATTAAGTATATAGTATATAGTATATAGCATATATTACAGTATAAGAATATAAGAGTCGTCGAATCGTATAATAAATGTTACTTGTAATTTACTACTTCGATCATAGTTAATAATTATTTTATCTTTTCAGCGAATTTAAATTGATTTTACCTTTGCGCCATTTTAAAGTGAAATATTTGTAATTGAATTTTCTAAGAATCCTGTTGTCATGTACTTGGATGGAAATTAATTTAGGGAATAATAATTATTAATTATGATCAATTAATGTGAAACATAGTTAATATTATAATTATATATGTTGCATATGATAAACTGTGCCTAATTTATACACAATTGTGTATGATTGTGTATAAATTAATTCGAACAGTAATTATTATTAATTGTAAGAAATTAATGCGAAAAATAGTTGATATAATAATTAAATGTAATTTATAAACAATTGTATATAATTGTGTATAAATTAATTTAGATAATAATTATTATCCATTATAACGAATTAATGTGGAAAATATTATTGAAGATATGATAAATGGAGCTATTATTATAATAATTGGAATAAAGGGAGATATTGTAATGATGTTTATTATGTTATTTTTTAAAAATTTCACTTATAAATAAACGAATAATTGGTTTAACTATAATTTACTTCAATGTATCGTATAACTATATCATTAATAATATAATTAATAATAGATTAATATTAATAATTAATCTATGATAGGGTAATTCAACCTAAAGGACTTTAGCTGTCAAGTTAATTAAGTATTAAGAATAATTAAATAAAATATTAAGAATATGTAATTAAGGATATGTAACAGGAAGAAAGGAATTTGAAAAAATGCTACAATTTTCTCCGAAAATAAAACTAATTCTTTTCTTAATTATTTAAAAATATAAAAAGAACGTAATAATTTTTTTTTACGAATAAGAATTCTGAAATTTATTTCTGCATTATCAATTATCATATTCTTAATAAGAAAGAAATATAATAAAGAAGTTTTCTTGTCACTTATGCACAGAGTATAAATTTCAGAAATAAAGAGTTATTCTGAAAATACAGATTTGAGAATAAAAATTTAAATTAATATTACTAAATTAATATAATATATTATATAACATTGATACAATAAATTAACATTAAATTAACATTACTAAACCTCATTTGAAGAAAAAAAAAATTATTTCTGATAAACAAATGTAATAAAAGCGATTCTCTTTTTGTCTATTTGTGTATGGAGCATAAATTGAAAAGATAAAAAGTTATTCCGAGTAGAAATTGTAACGAACGTAAATTAATATATTCATATTATATTATTTTATTTTCCTCCGATATCATCAAATTATCGACATTTCAAGAATTCAATTTCCAATATCGAATAACAAGCAAGCATGCTAGTCTCGGTATTTTTAATACATTACTGTACTTATACCTAGCTGCAATTTTTGTTACTAAATCTTTATTTCATCGGGTGGCCATTAAACAACTAAGAAAAGCGATATATAGTTTAATTAGTCGGTTATTATGCCTGCACCTGTAAGGAGTGCATTGTCACACGAATGTTTGCAAATTTGTAACGAAAAAATTTATTTCATAAATAAACTTTTGCTTTCAACAGTCGAACATTGCCAATAAATCGTTAAATAGATTAAGAAGAACGAGAAAATGGTTGGAAAAGGAATGGAAAATAGCTTTTTTCCTGTGAGTATTTCGGTATTTCAAGGTTTAAAAAAGAGAATTTTCAACTATTTTTGAAACAACGTGACACTACATCCGGGCACTGCATCGATCCATGGAATTTTGCACAGGTCAACATCGGTGTATAACGATTCTCTCGTTCCTCTTTTTCCTATGATTTTCTATCTGCTTTTGATAACAGTATTCTCTAGTGATTTAAATTTTATGATTGTTGTGTGCCTAGATTAGTTTTACTGTATCGTTTCCTTTTTTCCTATTTTATCGATGAGGATCGAAATTTTAATTTTAATGAAGAATTCGTGACAGTACGTGAGAAGTAAAAATGGAATGAAATTTAAGACGAGGAAATGATGGGAAAGGGGAGAAAGAAAAATGAATATATGGAAATGAATGATTTATTTGGGAAAAGGTTCAAAGAAGGGACTGTATAATTTGTTTCAGTTTTCTAAATCCTAAATAAGTTTTCCAAGGCATTTTAACTTAAGAGTTACAATATTTATGGAATTTATTTTTTCTATGTGTCACAATCAGTAAATGACTACTGTCTTTATTTACATCCAATTTTAAAAAATTTTTTGTTTATTTTAATGCACACTATAAATAAATAAGTAAGCAAGAAAATAAAAATTATTCAAATACTGTATTTTTTTTATTTTAATGGTTTATAAGTTGTTAAAGTGGGTATTAAGACAAAAATTATGAAAGAATTGTTGAAAATTAAATACGTTATTGTTTTTAACATTCTACGATAAAGCTGCTTTTATTTTATCTTCTGTAACAGTAAAATATAAATTTGGTGGTAGTGTTAAACAAATGACATAAGTAGAAAATTATGTATTATGAATTATATTTTATTCTATCATAATAAACTTTTTTATTTTATTCGTATTCAAATTTAAATTAGTTATTTAAAAAATTCCCAAAGTCAATTATCATGGGAGGATAATATTTATTACTACGTTATCAAAATTATTTATAATATTAAATTTGTACTATCATACACATTTATTTATAATATATTATTTAATAAAATCAATTGAATTTCTTGTAAAATTAAATGATTCAAAATATACTCACACATAATGGGAAGAAATTTATTATAATTGGGACTTGACGTTTATTTGTTATTGGTACAGATCGAGCTAAAGTAATTATGTTTAAATTAAATAACGTTAGATTTTTATCTATAAATTTGTGTAACATTGCTTAATAACACGGTTAATATTCGCAAGAAATATTTGACGGTAAAGAGAAAGCAGAGGTAGAAGATGCGAATCAGATGAATTTGAAGTTTCACGAAGAGGTTTTGGAAGATGAAACCAACACTTCAATCAATAGCGTCGCAAATAATGAATTCTATATTAATTCTCTTATAATAAAAATAAAAGTTCTTCTATACAATTCTCTTATAATTAATTCTAAATAATAATATTATTAATTGTTTACAGAAGTAAATTATATCTAATTTTTCACATAAACACAACTATATTATATTACAGATTAATTATACTTCAAATACAAATTATTAATTATACATATAACAGATTATTATATTATATTATAGACTGATTATACTTCATATACAGAGCATGTTCATAAGTTTTGGAATAAATGACAATAACAACGAATTATGTGAAATGTACCGACAAATTTTATAAATATAACACATAATAATACAATATAAAATTTAACAATAATATCCAAATATAATAAAACAATAATATAAGAAAATACATATATATATATTCCATATATAATATAAAAGTGTATAAATATGTTTGATAAAATTATCGTTATTTCCTATTAAAATAGGAATATAATTAATTATACATACCTATTTATCCCTTATATACTGCTATTTATTATATTTAAAATTATTTAAAAAGTTACAACTGTTTTTGATAAAATCAAAGTAAAAATATAATTATGTATATATACATCTGTTTTCATCGTATCACTTTAATTACTGTTAACCCTGAACACCATATGTAAATGAATATTACAAGTTTCAACGTTGAAGATTATATAATAATACAATATAAAATTTAACAATAATATCTAAATATAATAAAACAATATAAAGTATAACAATAATATAAAAAAATACATATATATATACATAT
>NW_016909159.1:265610-288015 GCF_001483705.2 Eufriesea mexicana | reverse complement strand
ATATATATATATATATTTTATATATAATATAAAAGTGTATAAATATGTTTGATAAAATTATCGTTATTTCCTATTAAAATAGAAATATAATTAATTATATATACCTATTTATCCCTTATATACCACTATTTAATCTATTTAATATTACTAAAAAAGTTGCAATTGTTTTTGATAAAGTCGAAGTAAAAATATCATTACGTATACATATATATATTTTCATCATGTCACTTAAATTACCGTTAACCCTGTACATCATATTTAAATAAATATTAGGAATTTTAACGTTGAAGGTTACCTAACCCCCTCAATCAACCGCCTTCCTCCCCCAAAAGTAGCAAAACAAGAACAGAGAACGAAGACAGAACGAAAATTGTCCTCCGTAAAACATAACGTTCCATAACACGTTAATCGCGTGTCCATTTCATTGCATCACCCCACCTCTCCCCGTTTATCCCCATTTTCCCTATTAAAGGAGCATACAAGCTAATTTCAGACACTTCGAAGCCCGAGTAAGCACAAAAATAAATCCGCGAAAAGTTAGCGACAGCTTTCGCATTTCCCCTCGGAACACCCCGTTACACCAACCCACGTTGCCTCAAATAAAGTCACAGAGGGTCTTTGTCCCCGATTCAATTATCAAGTGTCGCCGACAATGCGACTCGCTACAATGTCTGCTTCTTCGACGGATGAATCGATGAGTTCTCTCTCTTTCTCTCGCTCTGCGAAAAAAAGCGAAACGAAAATAAACAGAATGAGAACCCCGGCCCCGGCGAAGAGAAGAGAAAGAAGAACGCCTAAAAAGGGAAGAACACCTAGTCGAAAGTGCCAATATAGAATCTACAGGAAAAACGAGCAACCCAGTCATCCCATCCGAGTTTCCCAGTGGACACGCAATAATCCACGGCATAATAACCGAGTCGCGGTTAAAAGATCGCGTCTCTCTCTCTTCCTGGTCACGGTTAGCCCGCTTCTTTTTCCACCGTTTTTTCCAGGTTCACGGAGGAGGACGAGGTCTACACAGCACGGCATCTACGCATATTGCGTGGTCCACCAACAGGGGATACTCAGCGACGGTGTGTGTACAGCGCGTATCATTCGGTGTAGGTGTAGGCGCATGGGGGTTGCGGCGCCTGCGCGGGGCGGGACACGCGCGCTATATAAGCAAGCGGCCGCGTACTCCGCCGGTACTCAGATTTGGAGAACCGCGACGAGAGCACACACGGTAACAAAGTTCGCGAGATGGGCCTAAACGGGAACTACCTGGTCAGTCTTCTACTCTGTATTTTCGTGGTCAACGAAGTACGGCTACCACTGGTGAGTAGTCTGCCACCTTCCCGTGCACAGCGGTACCAATGGTTTCGTCGCGGGGTACGACTTTCGCGCTAACTTTTCTTTTAACGCGCGGTTCGTGGTTAGGTGGGAATAAGGGTAGTTTGAAGTAAAATTTCGAGGTAAGATACGCGGGTTGATTCATGGGTACTGTTATGTGCGTTATATCGGGGGTTTGTTCGGTAAGCATTTTCCATGTTATTCCGGGTTCAGGGTTGGTTCGTGGATATTGTAATCGGTCGGACATGATGTTCGACGGTACTAGGTGGTTAGGTATTAGATGAAGCGAAGATCGGGGAAATTTCTTTTAGATGGAGATTTTCGAGAGACGTGTAAACGTGTGAATGTAAATTTTAGATTTGAGGAATGTTTGCGTTAGGTGGTAATTGGCGAGGTGTTAGGATCAGGTTGGTGCACTTCCTGTTTTTAAGGGGATAGATTCAATCTTTTTTCCCTTTCTGGGAAATTTTGATTCAGGATTCAGTGTATTAACTTTTATTTTTATAATATTTATACTTATTTGAGTTTTTGTAAAGTTTACTTTTAAATTGATTCAAAAATACACTTGCTTTTGAAATGTTTGTTTTTCCTTTATGATTTTTCAAATATCAAAAAGGATAATAATTTTTACATCAATTTTTTGTTTTTTAATTATATTTTTCACATGAGATTATAAATAACAATTTTTTATGCGTAATAGTAATACTTTTACAGAAATTTGTTGTAAATATAATTTTACAACTTCCAATACATAGTTCGATATTTTCTAATGAATATCTGAAAAGAGAAAAATAAACATTAAAAATTTTTGATAATATTAAATAAATAATAATAATATATACTTATTAATTAAACAAAATTAAATAATATATTATATTCAGAATTTTATTATTATTGTATAATAATGTATAATTGATAATGTAATATTATTCTTATTTAATAATTACATATTTTATGTAATTACTATATTATAGAATAAAATAATATTTTATTACTGTATAAATCTCATACTTAGAAGTATCTAATAAAGATTTTATCTAAATATAAATTATAATCGATAAAATTTTAATCATCAACATAAAAGGTATGACGTTTTCATTGAAGGTATGACGTTATCACTTTTCTATAGTGAATGCAAACTAGGAAAATCATATTTCGTAGGCGTAGGTTGCACAGGAACTTTCTGAAAGGGTACTGGTCCTTATTAAAAATTTTAAGAGACCACCTGTAATTCGATCATTCGGTTATGAACGCTCTTCAAAAGTGGTTCGAATTTTAGAACAAAGGGAATGCCTTGATCAAATGGATTAAAGCACGAAATGCGAGCTAGACATCGAACCATACGTTCTGCTAATAATTAAATCCGGTTGGAAATTGACAATTCTATCCCGACTTGCTCGCAATCAACGATTTTCTTCTTTTTCAATAAAGATCGATCTAAGAATTTTTCATTTTTAATTGGATTCGCATCGGACGTTCGCTCCCCAGTTCCGCCATTTTGAAAGAAATTGCACGAGTGTGATAAATTTTCGAGAGTTTAATATTCGATATTTATCGTTGTTCTATTATCAGTTTTACATATTCCTTGCATATTTTTCTAACGTGGATTTAACTTTGTGTAATATTTCCAATTTTAACAGTAATTCGTTTAAAAATGTCTCTTTATTTTAATCTTTGCAATTAAAATTATTTGCCGTAATATTTCTAATTTTAATTCTAATTCGTTAAAAACGTCTCTTTACTTTAATCTTTACAATTAAAATTATTAATCTGAGTATTGTAATTCTGGTTATTTAAATAGATAAACAATACAATACGTTAGAGGGGATTAAATATTTACATTAATATCAGAATCAATATGACGCAGTATACACGTTGAGTATAGGTTATTAATACGTTAGTAAATAAACAGCATGCATTGAGTATCGTGGTAAAATTTACTCAGTAGCAAAATGTGTATCTAGTGGCAACTAGACTTCATTTTTCGGTATTTACACAGTTTAGAAACAATTGTAACCATAGCACAATATTCATTTTGGCCACGTACGATTAATTTAACTATACTCGATACTAATTTAATCAACGATTTTGATATAGCTAATTTAATCACACAATATCGAAGTAACATTTAAGTAACATGGCTAAGACTGAAATATTTCTTTTTCTTTTTTTTTTAATAAATTGAGATACGTTATTCATTAAACATATTTTTCTACATAAATTTTCCAAAAGAATACTATCGGATAAGTATTACGATAATAGAAAAGCTGCATTGAAGTCTTTCGATTGATCAATCGATATTGTTTTAGTGACTTGAGGAATATTAGAAAATCGAACGTCATTATCAGCATTATACGTTCATTGAATATTCCAAATATCATTTTCTGAAAAAGCTTTGGGATTCAGAGCTTTGTTCAGCTGCAGGATTTGATTCGAAACTTTCTCTGTGATCCGTCCTGAATAATATGAGGCACGTTTCGAGGAACACAAAATGGCGGATAATACGAATAAAATGGGCTGAGGAAGAGTTCGAAAGATATTGTAATTCGTTTAACTGAAAAATATTCCGAAGAACCTTTGTTGTTTTAGAAAAGTAGTAAGTCTTGTTTCAGAGTTTATTTAGTTGAAAGGGTTATAAGTGTGATAAATTTGGGCAAAAGTTAAAAATTTTTATATAATTATTACAAATTAAAATTGTTTTAAATTTGTTTAAAAAAGTAAAGAAAAGAGACGTGTATTATATGGAGGATACTCGTATTTTATGAAAATCAATGGAATTAAATCATTACATTTTATTTATGAGAAATGAATAAAAAGTTATTTAAAAGACTGAGGTTTACAAAGAAAGAAACTAAATAAAAGTTACGACAGAATGAAATCGAATTAATCTAATGTTAATTATTCCAGTTTCATGTTAATACTCTCTGTAACAGGAATTATATTGGATTAAACATTTTGTCAAGATATATAGATAAATAAATGTATTATATCGACCATACGTTTAAATGATTTCGATAATAAATTCAAAAAGTGGTACAGAACGCATACATAAATTCTTGCAACATTTTTTTTTAAATTGATAAATGTGAATCATTCATAGCTGTGGAAAGATTAAATAGATAAGACGGAGAGAAATCTTCAACCATTATATAAATTTTTTTTATGAATGGTTCAACACAATTTTGAATAATATATACATTTTATTCCATTTTATTATATTATCATACCTTGTAATACCTTTTTAATAATGATATTAAGTAATAATTTAATATTTCTCTATATTATGCACAAATTTATTATAATTCTGAATATATTCTAATTCCTTTTCTTTCAATTTTTTTATAATTATTTATATTAATATTAGTATTATAAAGAATTAATATTCAGTAATCCACAGATTATTATAATATGTGTAATCTTGAATTGAAATCAGAATTAAAATTAAATTTAAAAAAGATATTACTAACCTTAATTATATTTGGCGCCTAACCTTTGTCTTTATCTATAATTGTTATCAGTAATGTAATACTGATAACTCGGTTATGGTTATGATTGGCATCAACCTCGTGATACTAATAATTTGGTTATGATTGGTACCAATCTCGTGATACTAATAATTTGGTTATGATTGGTACCAGTTTCGTGATACTCATAATTTAGGTATGATTGCTATTAGTCATGTGATATTGATAATTTGGTTACGATTGGTGTGATTGGTATATTATGATTGGTAACACCCTCGTCGAGTCACGAGTGTGATTCAATATTCTAGAGGTTAATATCAATATCGATATAAGTAAGGAGTTAAGATCAATAAAATATTAGACGTGTAAAGTATAAAACGTTAAAAATTTTATTTTTGTATATGTGAATTCTATTTATGTTAATTATTAACTAATTAACTTCATTGAGTCATAGACGGCCACGAAAATTTAAATTGTTATTTAATTTTATTATATAGTTATTTAATAATTTGTTGGTTATGTAAGATATAAAACACGAAAGAAAATTAGATAATCCAAAATTAAGTAGTCTAAAAGAAATCATTGTATTCTGTAACCCAATAATATTAGTTAAATCTTATAATTTATTTTATTTATATAAATTATGCAATAACACAACTTGCCAATAAACTTTTGAAGGAATTTTAATCATCGATTAAAAAAAAATATAGCTGGCAGTTATATGTATGAAAGAGATGAGACAAAGTATGATTTCGGTTGAAAAGTTGACATTTGTATTTTGTAATCAAGATCAGAATCATTATTCGATGCTGCGAGGCGTAAATTACATCCATTGATATTCGAATGGTGTACAATAACATGTAATGTTATAGGTAATTGAACCGATCAATCATGAAGAATGTAGATTCCACTGATTATGAGATATTTCTTTGTCAATGTTTTGCTAAATCTTGATGAGAATGTACAATTAAAATTCTGACAGAATATTAATATGAAAACACGAATACTTTTCAATGCTAAAAAAATATCAATATTTTAAATATAGTAAATATATTATACGAAATATTTTTTGAAAATTCATTTCTTCTATCGCGTTACAATAGTTACTTCGAATACGAATAATTAATCGAGAAAGCATACTTGTACGTTTTGTCATCTTTCTATAAAAACTTTTGTCGCGAAAAGTTCATTAACTTCAAAAGTTTTATATCGTTTTAAGTGAGAAGGCTGATGATTTTGAATAAATTATAGTAAAAGTATTTTTCAACAATATGTGGATTTTATATTAACAAGTATTGAAAAATAAACGTGAAATATAGTCTAGGAAAAAGTTATCAAAAGAACGATGTATAAAATATATATAAATCTAACGATAAGAAGATCAAATGATATCATTTAAACCATTCTTACTCTTGTGAACTCTGTCTCGATTTTCTCTTGTACAATCTTCACTTAAAGTTGCATAATAGAAATTATTATATTCATAATTATAATATAATATAAACTTATCGCTTATTTTGTATTACAGTGAATTATTTTATATAGAATCATTTTCGATCACGGGATGAAAAATAGCCAAATGTAATCGATTTCTTGCACGGTGGTCGATGTAGTAGTCGCTTCATTGTTCTTCACTTCAGGTAGTTCTCAGTTCCATTCATTGTTAAGTTTTATTTGCTGTCGCGATGCTATGAAACTTCCTCAAGATTGTAGCACAACTTCGTCTACGTGGCAAGTTTTTTAATTTCAGACTGTAAATTTGTTGAGAACGCGGTCTCTTCTCACTAGTCCATCTCGAAACTTCGTAATGCCCATCGGTAAGCTTTTTTACTTGCGTATCCATTACTTATATTGCATGTTTTCTTTTCTTCTTCCATTTATACTTCATTTACAACTATTCCGAGAAAGTTGGTTAGTTTTCTGTATTACTTACTAATGTTGAATATTATTTCTTATAATTTACTAATTATTGAATTGTTTGGAAAATTCGTAGAATGTTTTACAGTTGATGTATAATGTTCTGGATTTACTGAAACTAAAAAAGAATAATTTCATTTTTCTTTTTCAAACATTTTTTCGCTAATAATATCAGAAATCCTATTTTTTAACCATACCTTTGAAACTCGTCGAAACTTTCCATGTATTAGGAAATATAATTCCTCATGCAAACGACTTTCCTCTCATTCGTATTTTGCAGAGTAAAAAACTGCATCTATATTCTATGTTAGTTAAGTAATTAACGACAGATATAGTGGCAACGAATATTTTTGAAGGTAGCTTTATTAGCGTTCTCACTCGTTTTACTCATTCAGAAGGAATAATTCCCAAGGAAACGTGTTATCCTCGCAGAAAATTTAATTAGTTTTCAAGAGTGGTTGTCCATTGTCTCTTTTATTAACTGCGATCTGCGGATGACATGTGCCGAATTTCATTTATATTTCGCCGTTTTCGAATATTCCTTAAAAATAAACGGAGATAACATATTTACCAATCGCTGGGTTTATTGCTAACGATTTGATAGGCGAAACATAGAATATGTTTTCCATTGTAGGATTGTTGTAGCATTATTACGCCAATCGTGCTTTGATTTCGATGATTCTGTTGAATTTGAGAAACAAAAAATATTATCGAATGAAGAATTACTATATCAAAGTATTATAAATATAGTACATAAGAATAATGAATTTATGAATGAAAATTTTGTGAAACGCAAATTATTATTTAAAATATTAATTAATTTTATTTCATAATTTAAACTTATTTATTTAAACAAATAGCATATAAATAGAGTTTCAAGTATTCATATATTTCATTCATGATAATTATTAATTCTTATATACAATATTTTTAGAAAGTGATTTAAAAATACATGAATTTAACATTTAAATTTTTATAAAACTTAGTTACTTTACCTCTATCAATTCAATTGAAATTTGATAATTATCAAAAAAGCATTTTTCTTCTAATTTTTATAGGTTCTTAAAATTCTTTTCGAGTTTTGGCGGTAAAAAACGATCAGAAAATTCAAATTCATAGTACTTCTGACCGACATTTTGTAACAGGCAATGTAATGCGTCATTTTACGCTCGTACAAGAAATGATAAAGTGTACGAAGTTTATCAAAGTGCAAATTCAGGTATGATCTGCCATGAGGACCTTCTTGAAGACATCACGGTCGCCTTTATCGTCGATCAGTAATTTCCGTTTCCAGAAAGCACGATGGGAACGCACCACAAGAGAATCGAATACACATTTGAAAACATACTTGATCAAAGATGACGATCGTAACGTACTGTGTCAGCACGATATGTATTCTGTACTTGAATAATTTGATTATTTCACTTAAAGTACACATTCATAATACGTGCATTTTGCAGTTGTTAATATAGACAGATTATTTGCTTTTTTGTACATATCTTAATAATACCTTTTCTAATTAAAAATTAAATAAAAATTTAGTATAACAGAAATTTATTGGTTAATTCAAAACGTAATTCAAAGTAAAAAATATTATACAAATAATCGAGCAAAAAACAATTTCTTCTTAAATATTCTGTACTCTTAATGCTACAAATAGGTTAGAATAGGTCACATACAACGAAATAATTAGCGATTCGTATATTTCGAAAAGAATAAACGCGATTTCAAATAATCTCCTTTCACTCGATCAACTTGTTTCCACCCACGAGAATTATAACCATTAATTCAAATCACCTTTAACTGATTTAAAATCGTACGATTCAGTGGGGTAATTTTGTTGAAACTCGGTATCTGGGTCTACATTCCGTATACCGAACGATTTACGATTTCCTGAAAGTGAGGTTATTTTCTACGGAGCAACCCTCGCGATGTGCTAAAGTGATCAAAATGGTTAGATTTCTGCCTCGTGTATCTCTGGGATTCAGTCCGTCGTGTTTCAGGAATCAGATGATAACGAAAGGTCACGTCTTTACCCGGATTATATGCGAAACTGGCTCGTCGAGCTTTTCGCGAAATTTTCACACGAACGAGCAACCATTGAAAGTACCGGACCCCTCTTTCTATATCGTGATCCATGATCGATCCCTTCCTTTCACTCGATTCCCACTTCTTTTTTCTCTCTTGGAAGCGTCATTGACAGTTTACAAGCGATAAACTGAGAAATGTGCTTCACGTGGAAATGCCAGCGCCCCTGGTAAGTAGGAGACAAAGGATACTGTTGCGATTTTGAAATCGTTTGAAAGCGATTATTGAAAACGAGGATAAAGTGGAATAAAATAGTTTGTTTTTTTGTCACAGTATTCGGACAATTGATCAGTTTTATTGAATATTTTTTATTTTTTATCTTATTTGTAGTTATCGATTGAGAAGATTAATGGAAAAAAAATTCATTATTCAGTGTGCGAACATTATATTTTTATTTATCTACGATTATCGATTGAAAATTTTGAGAAATTAAAACATTCAGTTTTATATGATGTGATATCCTTCATTACAAATTGGGTACTCTTTCTGTTTCTCTGATTCGATTAAATTATCGATTGAGAAAAATGGAAAACAATTCTTGAAAAATTTACCATTATATGGTATGTAGATTGCCTTTTCCTTGGTTTATGATTACCGATTAGAAAGTTTGAGAAATTGTTAAAAAACTTGATTATCTTATGGTTCTTATGATTTATAATTATCGACCAAAAAATTAAACCTGTTTTCAAGTGATTAATTCACACAGGACAGATATATCTTTCCTTTCTCCTTGCTTTCATGATTACCCATTGAAAAGGTTAGGAAATTATCTTTGGGAAAAAATTGATTTTTATGTATATTTAAAAGATATGTGCACTCGTTAAATTTTATGAAGTTATTTTTCTGCCAAGCGAAGCTTCATTTACAACAACTTTATATCAAACCTTTTCCACGTAGAATTAGCCCATTTCTGGAAACGAATGATTCCAGTAAATAACTCGGTATGATGAACAGTTCCTACATTTTTGTAATATCTATCATTGTTATCGAATGTGTTAAACAAACAAGAAACCACTAATGAGTAGTTGATTAAAAGTAATAAATTTAATATAGTAGTAAAATTGAATTCAGTATAATGTATCATAACACAAATGTGTTGGAGTAGTTATTCTCTAATATAAATTCCGACCGCTTTGTAATAAATTCCACGCGTTATACCGACACATAGCGTGTTTGTATTTATAATTGAAACAAATAAAACAATCTTAATTTACAAATTAATAGTAAATATTTCGTGTATTTTTAATTTGCTATAAATATTAATTTGTTCGTTAGTAAATAAAATGAAAATTCGTTATTCCCTTTTTAAAATCTAATTTTATTTTAATTTAGGATATAGCGGAAATGTTGCAGAGATAATTTAAACTATCACTGAACAAATACCCCATGGTATACGGGCGTTTATTATATTTTAAGTTATAGTATTAGATACTAGAGTGAAAAGAAATTCGTTGAATTTAATTATGAAGTCGAAAATATATTCAAAAAATTTAAAATGTGTAAGAAGTGTAAGAAATCACGAGAAATATAATTTTTCTTTAGAGTAGTGGTTATGACACACGGATCGATAAAATCATTCGAGCGTTAAAGTAAATGTATTTCGGCTGTCAGCACTGGAGAATTAACAGAAATATAGATATATACGGATCTGATACGTTGGTCAGGGCCGTACGAGGAAGTATACATGTGTTTACAGGGTGCCCTAACTTTTTTATCTGAACTTCGCTAGTGAATTCTACAAATTTACGGATTATAGATGAAATTAAAATGCTTCGTAAAAAGAACTTCATAACTATAATATGAAATTTTCTTGATAATATATCTAAGTTAAAATCAATACACAGTTCGACGTCCAATTATCATTCATACGTATGTAATTCTTACACGAGACATTAAAATCAAGTGATTTTTGTACCCTACCGTTATTAATTATGCTTAAATTCCACTTTTATAAAAACAGATAATCACATTTGTTCTACAATGAATATTACAAACATTAATATTTTATAAAATATTCCATAAATTTACGGAAACATTAATCAAGAAGTTATTACAAAATATTCTCATATAGACCGTTAATATTGTGCACTTAAACAATAGAATTATGATAATATGCAAAAAGGGAATAAATATAATGCTTGTCGATAAAATAATACTCGGATATGTATTCACTGAAACTTATACGACCTCATTTAAACTATGACTATAGTCAATACTAGTGTCCAAAGATTGTTTGCAGACGATACTTGGGTTGGTATACATATATTCGTAGATCGCTTCATAACGATCGAAGTCGATGTTAGGACCAATGAGGTTAATCCATCGTTTTATAGCGAAACAAGTCAAAATATATAAAGTAATAAAAAATATGAAAATAAAACTAAAAATTTTTATTCGATAGGAGTTACTCAGCAGTTCTAAAATTACTTTGGAATTCTTAAAGATATTTCGTACAACTTTACTTCATAAAGTTGAAAGTAGATAGCGCTGTTTATCGTATTAAAGTTGGTACGAATAACTAGCTGTAATCAATGACAAAAGGAAAAAGAAGAACGATAGTAAACAATCTTGCGAAAAGGCAAAAGTTAAGTTTCTGTAAACGAAACCGAATTAGATCCCCTATGACATTTGCATGGGACGTTATTGGTAGTAGAATTCGAAATATTTGTTGAAGCATAAGGATTCGGTCGGTAGGTTGCTGGTAATTACGCGAGCACATATGTTACCGTGAGAAACGTTCGTCAAGCAATTTCGTCGATATTTTCTCGGTTAGTCGTTTGGGTTGGTGCAAGTGACAAGAATAAATCATGATATACGTGTCCTGGGGACTAAAACGAGATACATCAGGTGACAACACGCGACATTTCTATGGCGGTGATTAATACATTCTGCAAAACCATGCTGACAAATCTTTGTCAAGAATTTTCAACTATTTTGTATCGGTAAGCGAAATATTTCTCTATCCAACATTATTTATTGTCACTTTGAACAAGACGTGTTAATATTTAATTTAATAAAGGTTATAAAAATTGTATTTGTCACCTGTCATTCATATTGAAAAACAGATACTCGAAATATCTTTTCTGTAATGTTGCATAAATGATACACAGTAATACAAAACGTAGCAATAAACAATTCGTTACTTTTATTTTGTTCGAAATATTTTCATGAAATTGTTAGTAATTACATCTTACATTATAATTTTCAAGTCGTATTAATTATATTTTATAACGTTTTTCTAATACTTCAGTATATAGATACATATATTTATAATATGAACATTTACAATATAAATACTTATTTTGATATTCACATGTTACACGTTAAACTTTATTTCGTATACCTGAAACAAAAAGAGAACACATGTCTTTTAATTTAATAATTATCAGCTAAAATATATAAGAATTTCTTAACAGAACTTACATCTCATGTATATATATCAAAAGCAAATCTTTTAATCACAGGAAACTGACGCGTTATTTAAAAATAATATAGAAATTCTCGTCCTTTATCATCGTCACAATCTCATTTTCCCCACGTCGAACATGATCTTATTCGCCATTTTCTAACGTCGATCTTCCAATATCGTCAGTTTAGAGGAGCGTTAAATCGATTTGAGATAGGCGTATCTTTAAACGATTTCTTAAAGGGATCATGCGACACTTTGCAATACGAAAATGTTCGTGTCGCGCAACATGAAGGGCCGAAAGCACGTAGAATGTAGGTAATTCTATGCAAAGGAGAGAAAACACGTAGAGAGAATGCGAAATAGGTTCTTCAGCTTTTGCACGAAGGAAGGAACCGTGTCGTCCAAGCGGCAGCCATCGAAACTACTCTCGACAAATTGGAAAACGCTTTGTCACTTGTCGTTGTACTTTGTCCAAGCGATTTCCGGTTTCTCTGTCGGTAAGCTCAGTACGGGAAATTTCATATCGCGACATCTTTATCGACTTCTAGATCAATTTTACGAATGGTTGAACGTACGATACGATTCGCTTGAGGATTATTGTATAGGTTATGGTTCCGATTTCATTCCAGTTGTTTTTCTCTACATTTTTTCATTTCGGTTCATTATTAAGAAATAATTTTTCTTGTTTTCAATGGATTAAAGGAATTTTTTATATTTTAGGATTTTTCAAATTTTGTTCCCTATACAATTATGGTCAATACAATCTTATGTGAAAAATGTTGATACAAATCGTTTGATATAAATTGTTTTTATTTTTGGTAAGTTGAAGTAAGTACATATAATATATATTATAATTTTGACTAAAGAACAAAAATGTTGAAAAAAATACAAATTAAAAATACTATGATTTAGGGAAATTATGGATAGCTTCAAAGTTGAAGAAAGATCTTTAGATGAAGTACTTTGTATATATTAAATATTTATAGACAATTAATAGTGACATTTTTAAATAATTAATATCATTATAAAATACACGTAATGTTACTTTTCATTTTCATAACCTCAACTTTTAAACGAGGGAATAAATATAAATTAATAAAAATAATAATTAAATTAAATTCGTTTTTCAACCAAGTAGTATACACATTTATGCATTTTGCACAAACATATTATATTTTGCATCTTATTTGCATTTTATTATCTATGACTATTATTTACAATTATGCATTTATGTATACCTGATGCATATAATTTGATATATATTTTATATATATTATTTTGTACGTATTTATCTGATCATTATTATTTTATTCACAAACATATGCAAATATATTTTATGAAACACTCATGACAGAATTTTGCACATATACAAATAAAATTAATATAATATAGAGAAATTAAATATGTTTAATACTTTTTACAAAAGAAAAACAGGAATTGATCACAGCTCCGAATCACTGACATTGTTTTATTTGTCAGGAATGCTTTTGACTCCGTTAATTTCGCCAAGCTTTCTCTGACATTGTGCTTGATTAATGTAACGAAATGGGAAGCCCGGCGACCGAAATAACTCGGGAATAAGCCACGAGGTTGCAGAAACTTTAAAATTTTGTTCGAGCTGAAACGAGCTTCAGGAGGAATAAGCTATCGTCTTTAGAGTTTCGGTATTCAAAGAACGTGCTTTGGAATCTCGTGTTTCGACGAATTGACATTCCTGTCGTCCTTAAGTACACGTGATATTAGGCTTGCAAAGATTCTTGTTGACTTTGAGAAGATGAGCACGAAACCTGTGTTAAATTTCACGGCGGGACACTTTATGTAAAGGACATGAGATTTTCTTTGATGAAATCCTCGTATTGCTTTGAGAATAATCTCGCGTGATGATATAAATGATGTCAGAATTTCAAGATTAATTGCACTTGGATGTTCGAAGAAAATTAAATAATTTGTACAATTTAGAATCGTTTTATTGTTTTATAAAGAACTTTTTATTTTTACTCATAAAGTTATAACAAGTATATTCAAAATTGTCAATGAGTTCTTGGAAAATTCAAAAAGTAATTGGTAAATTTGGAGATTTTTCTTTAAATTTGATTAATACATTTCTGATTCATTTAAAATTTTGTATGGAAAGTAGAATTTAAATTAAAAGAAAGCAATTAAATTAAATAATTAAAAACTGTAATGGTACATGATTTAAATAGAAATGGAAAGAGAATATAACTAAAGACTTTCAGCAGTTACTGTATTAATTGATAGAATATACACTAATATAGATATATAATAGAGAACGACCCATTTTGGAAAATAGTATGTAGCACACCATAATCTCCACGTTTTGGTTTAAAAAATTACGATAGGCAGTATTACGAATTAAACTAAAAAATTAATTTTTTATGACATTATAAATACAATCCCGAACATTGAAAACGAGATTCCTCGAATGTGATAATTTATTACTGAATAATTTTCCAATAAAACCCCCAATATCAAATGTATATTTACTAGTGAAAGCAAAATTGATTTAACACGTTAGCAAAATTTTAACTCAATTATGTAGAACTATATATACTCTAATTTAATTTAATTATTAATACACGTTCACTTAAAATATTAATATTGCTTTTAGTATACTAATCACTGATTGAAGACTTACTATGTATTAACAAAAATATCGTGGAAGACCTTAATCATTTTTCAAAGGAGCTTACAAAGAGCCTCACGGAGCTTTCGCGTTTTGATAAGCACCCTTTCATTTTAGGGTAGTTCTTAGATTAGTCCTTTGATCTTCGGTCACCTTCTTGAAACTTCGATATGACCTCGAACGATAATCACGTACCGATTATAGTTTCACGATAGCGTAATCTTTGGTAATTTGGCATAATTGCGAATAATAGCGATTTCAAAATATTTCTAATCAGCGAAAGTCGAGTGATCGATCACGATGCAATCCATCCAGCAGGAGACGAAGTCTCGGAGAAATTCAAATAAATTGCAATGTTTGCAAGGACAATTGCAGGATCTTAATGTAAGGTGACAGTTTGAGCAAGTGCGCTTAGCTTATTACACGGTGGCTTGATTAGGTAATTCGTTGAAATATTCGTTTACCTTCTAAATGCGAACCGGATGTCGCTTTAGGAATGCAATTTAATTTACGTGGCCAAGGGCAACGTTGTTAAACGTGTACGAAGAAATGGGGGTGGGTCGGTGCTGGATTTAATGAGACAAGCTCTTGATTATCGGTGACAATATTCCAGACCAACCTAATCAATTGTGTTCATTTATGCTGTCGATAATGTAAAGATTTGGCATTTATGTTCTCACATGATTTGTATATTACACATATGACGCACAATATTTTTTTTAATTTATAGAGAAAAATATTTTCTAATTTCAGTGTGTAAGTAATTTAAAAAAAAATGTAAG
Source organism: Eufriesea mexicana (assembly GCF_001483705.2). Lineage (NCBI taxonomy): Eukaryota > Metazoa > Arthropoda > Insecta > Hymenoptera > Apidae > Eufriesea > Eufriesea mexicana. Next base: position 272,382 of record NW_016909159.1, on the reverse strand, counting down.
AATTCTTTTCATGTGACATTGGTTTAGGTTTGTTTACATAATTAATATTTGTGTTATAGTCTGATTGGATAGCAAGTGTTCTGACATGATTTGTATATTACACATATGACGCACAATATTTTTTTTTATTTATAGATAAAAGAAAATTTTCTAATTTCAGTGTGTAAGTAATTTAAAAAAAATGTAAGAATTTCTTTCATGTGACATTGGTTTAGGTTTGTTTACATAATTAATATTTGTGTTATAGTCTGATTGGATAGCAAGTGTTCTGACATGATTTGTATATTACACATATGACGCACAATATTTTTTTTTATTTATAGATAAAAGAAAATTTTCTAATTTCAGTGTGTAAGTAATTTAAAAAAAATGTAAGAATTTCTTTCATGTGACATTGGTTTAGGTTTGTTTACATAATTAATATTTGTGTTATAGTCTGATTGGATAGCAAGTGTTCTGACATGATTTGTATATTACACATAGGACGCACAATATTTCTTTTAATTTATAGAAAAAGAATATTTTCTAATTTCAGTGTGTAAGTAATTTTAAAAAATGTAAGAATTTTTTTCATGTGACATTGGTTTAGGTTTGTTTATATAATTAATATTTGTGTTATAGTCTGATTGGATAGCAAGTGAAAGATTTGTTTTTGTTCTTCTCCTAATAGGGTATATAAATTTATTCTGGAAACTTATATGAAATTTATATAGAGAAAAATTTTAGTACTTTATGAAGTATTTTATGTATAATTGTATAATTTATTTTATTATCCATTTTTGTATTTACTACGTTTATTGTAAAATCAGTAGACACTCAAATTAAAAATTAATTTGATATTGTACTTAATTTGTAATTTTTCGTTTTTGCAATATAAAATCTGTATATTCTCAAAAAAATTTCATTTTTAGCATTTGTTATTATACATTTCTTATCTCATAAACAAAATTAATCGAGAACTTACATTTATTATTATCTATGTTCAAAGAAATGTGAGAACGATAATTTTCATGAGAACGAAAAATAAATCAAGAGCTTACATTTGTAATTACTCGTGTTAGAAAAATTATAAAAACAGGTTCTTTTATATACTACAATATTTAGCCTAATCTAAAAATGTTTAAAAATTCTATATATTTACCTGAATTGTATACTTTCTCTAATATCCAAATTTTTCAAATTCTGCTGTTATATATTTCATTTATAAAATAAAGGAATCTTTTCACAATAAGATACGACAATTAATAAAATATTATTTTGATAATAATAAAATATTTTTATTCGCGATAATAAAGGAATATTCGACTTGAAAATTACATTTGATATCAACTCGTGTCATTTGTGAAATAACACAGGATTTACTTGAACGTATCGTATTACATTTGTATTTACGATTGAAATTCTCGAGTATCGATGAAAATTGATTTTCAAATGCTTCCAATCCAATGCTCTGTTCTGGATAATTACGTTAAATGTCGCAAACAAGTGATCAACATTTCAATAACATCGTGATGAATGACATGTATAATAACTTTACCTTTGTTACACATTGAAATGCATTATTCATAAGCTTGGTAAAACACTGACGAACTTTTTAATAATTCTGAACGCATTTACCTGTAAAAGGGTAATTATTAATTCATGCAGGTATGTGGAATATTGTATTTCCGAAGTAACAAGTTGGCAAATTAAAGTGCTTTAAATCACATTTAATTGTTCGAAATTATGTTGAAAGAAGAAATTTGCTATAATATGGTATGTTAAATATTAAAAGTCAGGAAAGATAAAGTAATATTATCAGAAAATTTGATTATTTAATATCACAAATTTTGTGTATATTGCAAATTTTTGTTACTTTTTTGTGAGTTTAAACTTAAAAAATGTATTGTAATGATTTTTAAAAGTATGAATGTCGTAATTGCAAAAGTTTGTATAAATGTTAGAATAATTATTTTACAATTTGTTGATTTTTTCTGTTCAAAAATAATAGTCGGTCAGGTCTAGTTATTGAAAGAATTTTCAAATGTAATTGAGTAATTTATTATTAATTTTAATTTATATATTTTCTTGTCTATTTACAAATATTTAATTATTTTTTCTATTTTTCTAACAATATGTTTAATATATTCATTTTTAAAATATGTAAATTGGCAACTAAAAATATTTATGAAAATCTTATTAAATATTAATTATTTATAAATTTAAAAGCTTGAGATATTTTATTGCTTGTTGAATAATTTATTAAACCTGTTTCAGTAATTAAATATATGTTACTGTTTCAACAGAATTTATTAAAAAAATGTAATAAATATAAAATATAAAATAATATTGATAATTACACAATAAAATATTTAATATCTGTTATTAAATATTAATTATTTATAAATTTAAAGTTTGAGATATCTTAGTGGTTGTTGAATAATTTACTTAACTTGTTTAAGTGTGATTCCGCGAACATCGAGCGTTGTAGCGACGCGAATTTTCGAGATGTTGCTCACTTGCGAAATTACATTTTCTAGAACCTTGTACAATGCCTGTTTCCGTGACGTTTAGGCCGGCCAATTGTCATGCGTTTCGCGAATGGAGTTTCTAACGGTGCGTACATGTGTCAGATGATTTCAAAAGTACGGATTGTCTGAAACTTGTGTCGAGAAATTTCTGAACGACAGGTAAAAAACTGCCGCAGAAAAATTCCCGTCTTTTTCCCCAATTTTTGCAATTAACAACGGAGATTTTTCAAGTAAATTATGTTAATTGACCGATTTTTATGAAATTCGCAATATTAGTAGATTAATATAATTATTAATGTAATTAATATTATCAAAATGCAATTAATATTAATTATAATATACAATATAATATTACATCTATAAATTGTTTATATTAGTGTGATAGTGTTCTATAATTGTTTATTATTTGAAAATGTATATTCATAAATGTTATAAATGTTATATTATATAAATATATATAAAATATTATTTATAACATTTATAAAATTTATAATTATATAATATATATAAATATTTAATAACAGCTAAATATCACACTTTTCCTTGAAGAAAATTTGACGAATTACTGTAAAGAATTACAATTTTAATAGATTGTTGATAACATTGTCCTTGTCACACAAATAACTATGAAACATATTATTTTAAGATATTATTATCCTTATAATTATATCTGACATTCCCAAGTGATGTAATTAATAAAATATTATTTCAGTAATTTAGAATTTACGAGAAATAAGAGTAAATTTAATTTTTGATAAATTCAACAATAAATGTTATTATCATGATGCGATGTTATAATTATTTTGCTTATAAAATTAAAATTCAATTATAAAAAGAAAACATGGCCACTAAATAATATAGTTTCCAATTTTTTTGGTCTTAAATATTTTCTATCTAAAATCTTCTTTGTATACCAAAATTAAAAAAAAATCTATTCTAAATGTATTTGATAAAATATTATACAAATATATGAAATATTCTATAAAAATTGACAAAACGTTTCCTAGAAAAAAAGATATTCGAAAATTCGAATCTAAATCCATATAACTCGTGTATTATTGATTTTATAGAACAAAGATATAGGATACAATATTGCAAGGTACTACGCTTGCCTCCGTTATTTTTTTGATTTTTATAGGTTATTAAATCTTAAGTGTTTCACTTTGCCTCAGGTTCCGCTAAACGAAGTATGGTCAATCAAATTATCCTGTAATTAATTGCGACGCCCTTGCTCTAACCGGAAGCAACTTAAACGAAACAAAATTCCAACTGATTTTGTTATTTTCTGCTTAACGAAGCATATGCGAACTTACTGTTGAATTAAATTTGATTCAGTCCTATTAACTGCTCGCTTATATAGAGAAGGATCGTTTCGTGGCATACGGGATTCAGTTCAATGGACAGTGAACACAAAGACGAGAAAAACACTTGGCACAAACGTACGTCTGGTTGACAATTTTCTCGAGTTATAGTCATTTTTATATTCCACAATTAGAAAATTGGTCACCTATGAAGGAAATATTCGAAATGATCGCTTAAAATCCGAATACAAGCCTGTTTTAATCACGATACAATATTTCTCATTCTTTGAGAAGTTTCAAAAGTGAGGTTAGGTTATAACCTCGTTCGTATTTCGACGATGAGCTCCATGAAACATTAGAAAAATATTACGTATATCAGTTATAGTGGACAAACACAGCGAGAAGAGTAGTATAGTTTCAAATTGTTCACAGAATTGTTATATTTAAACAAATTGACGATGAGAATAATGCATGTAATATAGATAATACACAGTACCTACGAATGAACATATTCAACAAGTACACACTGAATTGAATGAAATTTATGTGAGACATAGTTCTTAAAAAAATATTTGACACGTATATTGTTTTATCAACTGTCGTCCATTTTAAAGGGTGAAAATAATGAAGATGGAGGTCGAAAGCAAATTTTCTGGAATATCTCGAGAACTAAAAGGACTGGAGACAAATTTCTTGTTTTCAAAATATACCATTTTACACGGGGAATGCAACCATGGAGAAATTTCTATGAAAAATTAATTTGTTTAAATAATATATTGAAAATTCGAATTTTCTTAATCGTTTGTCGTATTAATGTTAATTCATATACATATAAATAAATACATGTAATCTATAGGTCAAAATAGGGTGCTTTTGATACTTTTTCCTCTTTCTTCTGTAAATAATAATTATGATATGCATAATTTTCAGGCATTCGTAATTTATAGGTCGAAATAGGGTGTTCTTGGAATTTTTTATACTTTTTTCTTTTAAATAATAATTATGGTATGCATAATTTTCAGTCATTCCGAGTTGTTTTGGTTATTTTATGAGTAACCATAAGTACAGTACACAGATTTGCGATGCGGTACCCACCAAAGTTATAAGGACATAAGTTTTCGTTAGTTAGGTTTTGCATGAGTAAATAGAGAATTTTTCTTTTTTAGACGCATCTTTAAAATTAAATTAATTGCGGCAGATGGAGGAAGGCTTATTTTTGAATGCTGAACGAAAAACATTGTTCTGGATCAGGACAATAAGCTTTATACATCTCTAAAGCAGGCATTGTACTCGATGGTAGTATTGTTATTTTCTTCCTGGGATTAGAATTACACATTTTGTTGCAAACGTGTGTTCCATACAAATTAAAAGTAAACTAATGCAATTGTTAATATTATTATTTATTGTTAATAATAATGAGACAGTTGCTACTTACTTTTAAAAAGGAAAATTTCTTCTTACTGCTTATACATACATACATACATACATATGTACATAGGTACATATACATGGAATGGTACATGGTATTATGGTACATGGTATTATGGTACATGGTATTATGGTACATGGTATTATGGTACATGGTATTATGGTACATAGTATTATGGTAGCATAGTATTATGGTACATAGTATTAATATTCGTTTCACAATGCAACAGAAGGTGATACATGTTACTAATTTGATTCGAATGTACATTATGGTACTTTATTCACCTGGTTTGCTTCCTTTGTCCATCACCGAGGTCCCACATGCGACGAAACATTCTGTATAATTATCTAAACGCGTATGGTAATATTTTCAATGAAATACAGCTATATTTTAGCCACGTTATTGCAGAATTACGTCGCCCACGTGTTTGGAATTTTATCGCTGCAGTGCAGTTTCTGTTATTAAATATAATTTAATTTCTATCGTGACAATCGCGTGTTCTGTCTTTCACCGTAATATTTAATCGTTATTTAACAATTGCTTTCGCTCTCTTTTACATTTTGCCAAGCGTATTACTTATTTTCTAAAGATTTCTTCTCTCTTATTTGAAAAATTTATTACAGTTATTGCTATATATTATTTTTTTAAAAATTATATTTTGTAATATGTAATTATATTTCTTCTGTAATCTGCATATATATATAGATATATACTTACGTATATATATAAAAATGAATTTTCGACTGAAGGTAAAATTGAAATCCATATATTTAATTTCTAAATGCAGGAATTTTTGACTGAAGATAAAATTGAAATCCATATATTTAATTTCTAAATGCAGGAATTTAAAATTTAAGATTTTATATGTGAGATATGTTTCTTCATAAATTAAATAAATTAAACGATTCGTTCTGAATAAGTGTCTTGTTTTTTCCTCTAGTTCTTTAAACATCGAAGGCATTCGTTATAAATTCGTTATAAATAGTAAATACATATGTATTTATAACCCATACAGTTATGCAGCATACCTATAACTATCTATAATTCAGCTTATAATGTCGTAAAGAATTTCGTGATTCTCATTACGCGATGTTTCGTTTAAAGAAGTTGCAGAGGAATGAGAAATGTTAGGCATTCGATAAGTCATTTGAATCTTCATGCCGTTCCAAGTAATCGGGATCCATTTAATCAATAGTAAGGTTTGCTCAGAGCCTACTTAAGTCAGCTGCAATAGGCACGAGAATGTTCTCTAATTCGATACACATTCTATATGGGTAAACTAGTTTAACGAGCTCAGCAACGCTAATTTAATCTCACAATCATGGGTAACATATACGTTCGCGATAGATTAATACGTTTGAAGCTTATTGAAGGAAAAGAAACAGCGGAACATCAAAGGTACCTGTGTACAGTTGATCACGGTAACATTTAGGTACATGGACAATTTATTTAGTTCTTTATTTTCCTTTATAGCCTCATTATTTCATTAATACTATAAATGTTATATCCTATATAGTTATTCCATTTTATTT